>NC_060285.1:45260406-45280909 GCF_021613505.1 Equus quagga
GTGTTCCGCTTCGGCAGCCAGCCCCAGTGACCTAGTGGTTAAGTTCAGCGTGTTCCGCTTCGGCAGCCTGGGTTGGGTTCAGGCACAGACCTACACTGTTGCATTAGGGGCCATGCTATAGTGGCAGCTCACATACTGAAAAGTCAGAGGAAGATTGGCAGAGATATTAGCTCAGGGTGAATCTTCCTCAGCAAAAAATAAATAATTGAAATCTGGGGACTTATCTAACTTGGTAGCTAGAGTAACCTTAACTAATAATACTCACCCCCACTCCTAAATCTGGTTGAGTAGTAACCAGAGTACAGAGGAATAATTTGGATTGCTCTTCAGGAAACATTCACTACCTCTCCCTCCCACTGTGCAAATATACTTCCTGCTTTACTGATGCTGTGTGTTGGCCCGACTTGCCTTGGCCAATGGCATGCTAGCAGGTGATGTGAGTAGAGGCCTTAAATATGCCTGTGCAGTTTGGCCTTGACTGCGGCCCTCTGCTGATCTGCCCGTGAAGAGCCCTGGGTAGCTGCCTCCTTCAGCCTAAGCCCCTCAAAAGACATATGTAGCAGACCTGAACCCAGCCCACAGCCTGGAGCAAAGGCCATCTGACCCACAGTTGGGAGCAGAGTCATCCAGCTGAGCCATTTGTAGGTCAGCCCAACCATGGTTCAGCTGAAGACCTGTGAGCAAGAATAGTATATGCTTGTTATAGACCAGAGTATGGGGTGGTTTGTTAAAGCAACAGCTGATGATACAGACAGGCAGTTTTAGTAATGTGGTTAGGAGTGCAGACTATAAGGCCAAACTATTTTCATGTCAAGTCTGTATAGTTTATTAGCTACGTTTCCTGTGTCAGTTCTTTAAACCATGCCTGAGTTTCCTCATTTATAAAATGGGATGGTAATTGTACCTATCTCACACAAAGTGCTTGGAACAGTGCCTGGCACAGGGCAACCACTGCAATAGTGTATATGAAATAAATAAAACAAACCTCATTAACTCATGAGTGTGTTAACAATACGCCCTCTCAAGAACGGGAAGGTTTCTAGCGTGGTTGCTTCTTCCAGAGGATGCTTGATTCTCCAGACACGTTCTTTCCTGTAGTCAGGAGGGCATGTTACACGATGTGAGGAGCTCCATCTGTTGAGGCCTCCTTCTGATGAATCAGCCGCCGGGATTTGAATTCTTGTTCCACCATCTAAGGGCTTGGGCGTGTGCCAGACGCTGGGTCTCAGCGCTCATCAGTAAAATGACTGCACTGGTGTTTAGCCCTGTGGTTATCAGCGTTACACTAGATGTTCTATAAGAAACATTTCAGTACAATAAATAATGCATTATAAACATTTAAGAAATGTTATTTTTAATTTGGGCAAACAGTTTTGGAAAATACAAGGTCACTTTTAGCTTCTTAAGAAGTGGATTGTAACTCCAAAGCACTGTTCACCTCAATCCACCGAAGGTTAACCTTCTCTGATCTATTTGAGGCGAAGCAGATTTTTTAAAAGAACACTTAAAACCAACCAAAATAAAACTGCAGCATTCTTTCCCTCTATGGCCACAAACCTCTTTAGCTTTTATTTTCATTTTGTTCTGATATATTCAGTATGATACAAATCATGAAAATCATAAAAATGATTCCTATTAGTTCTGCGTTACCTTCTCTCTATTTTTATGTCAATAGTGTCATCTCCACCTACTATTTACTAACAATATTTCTGCTATTAATCAAAAAGCGCCCTCAGATCACATTCAATTCAATGTCAATTTAATTGAAAAGGTAAGAGATGTGGATTATGTGCACACTAAGCCACAATGTATGTTTCTTTTACATGAAAATAACCTTAATTTCCCTGCTTGACTGAGAAAAGAAATAAAAGGAATGATTGCTATAAATCAGGAAAAATTCATAACTTGCTGGAGGTGTAGCAGCTGTTGATTTAAAGTTTGCATCTTTGATAACACGATGCTGTGGGAAGATAACATCTTTTTGACAAAGCTGTGAATGTAAAAATCACAAGGCTTTCCTCAACATTTAAATATCTTCTCTGTATCACTTACAGAAAAAAATGTTTTTTATTCACATATACTAGAACGTGTTTGAAGTATACTGTGTCCCATCGCCAGGCTTCACCATCAAACGTCAGCTTTCTTGTTCTGCATGGATGCATGGAAGCTTGTCACATCCCAAGGAACCATAACTTAAACCCTCCCCGGTTTAGAGGAATGGTCGACTATTATTGTGTACCAGGAGATCCTACTATTAATAATGCAAACACACAATTAAGCATACACTCGGGATATTATTCATTTCTTTCATTATCAGCTAGAAGTAGGTGATTGAAAAATTAGGTGACAAAAACAAGCAAGTATTGCATTGACTGGGAAAAAATATCTGCAAAGTGGAATCTTGAAAATGTGTAAAAAGAATAACTTTGCCAAGCAGTTAGAAACAAGAGGAGTGCTTTGATTTATCGAGAGGCTGTTTTGCTATTGCACAGGTTCTTGTGCTGTCGACTAACAAATGATGAGATTTTATGCTGAGATTTCCTGTTTCTTACTTATCAGTGGAACATACTGAGAACGTTGTCAAGGAAGGACCAAGAGTGACACTAGCAATGGCTTTGTCTCCTCACTCTTCAACAAAACTCCATTTGCTTCCTTTCTTCTGTGAATCACACCTACCTTAGAAAGTCAGATTTGCTGCTGCTTCTTATTTTTTTTCTTTAAATGCTTCTATCTTTTACCTAAGACTACCTTGCAATGTCACTGTAACTCCTATGTACTCCAGCACTCCAGCCATCGGGAGTCACTTTTTTTTGAACATGCAGATAAAATGATGTGATTGCCCATGCCACATGCTTGGGGAAATTGATATCCCTCCTGGCCCCCTCAGGAATTGGGGCTGAGGGCTTACAATTCTTATGGATATCTCTCATTCTTCAATTTTAATCTGAATTCCTGCTTTTGCCTAATTCTTGATCCCTACTAGTGGTTTCTTCTCCTAGAGCTACCACCTTCTCTCTGTACCACTTCATACCCAATTGGACACTACTCCTCATTCATTGTCTAAAGCACCATCACCCAAGGCTGTGCTATTGGAGGCTTCAGGGTAACAGAAAATAGCTTGAAGTTGAATGTTGAACATCACTGCTTATTCATTTTTTCATTCATTTGACCAATATTTATTAAGTACCAACCATGTGCAGGCACTGTTCAAGATTATGGAGATAGAGCAGTGAGCAAAATATTCTTAAAAACCTTGATTTTATAAAGCTTGCATTCTAGCTATAGGAGAGACATAATAAACAGGTAAAATAAATGTTGAAGTGGCGTTATCAAGAAAAATAAGCAGAGTCTGCGGGGAAGGATGCAATTTTAAATAGGGTGATGGAAAAAGATTTTGTAACAGTGTTAATTTAGGTAAAGATGTTAAGGAAATAAGGTAGGAGCCATGGACATAAGCTTGAAAGAGTGCTTTAGGTAGAGGGAATAGCACATGCAAAGGCCCTGGGGTGAGAGCCTCCCTGGAACATTACAATTATAGCAAAAAGGGTACTAGGGCTAAGATCTTAAATTTCTCACCACCTTGACTCTTCTTCCCATTCCAGAGTCCAGTGTTAACTATCTTTCCTTATTTCCTGTATTCTTAGAGCTCTGGCATCTGGGACACCACTGACTGGGAAGAGATTGCCCTTCCATGGTTAGCCGATTCTTAGAGACAGCAAATTACTCTCCTGGAAGTGCACCTTTCACATGCAAACTCACCAATCCAGAGCCCATACTCAGATCCCTCTCCTCTGTCTGACTTCCACACTCCAGGAGGCAGTATTTCTCTGCCCTGATCACCCCAAGGCCAGGTACTAGACAACTAGGGACCACTTTTGTAGCCCAGAGCCCTTGGAAATTATTCAAACTTTCCAATTCCAAAGACTGCTCAACTGCTGGTCCTGCCTCACCCCTTTCTTCCCCAGAAACCAAGATCAAGGCTTTTGCCCATGCTTCCACCTCACTGCTCTGCCCCCTGACTGCCCTGCTGCTCGCCCCTGTGGCCTTGAACAGCATGGCATCTCCGCTCCCCTGGGGACTGTAGCAAACTCTTCAGTGGCAATCGTCTCCTGATCTGTTGGCCCTACTATATCTGAATAAAACCAAAATCTGGACTACATTTTAAAATAAAAGTCCCTACCAGGCAGCCAGTGGACAACTCACCAGTTCGTTTTATTCCTGCAGTAGAGGAACAGTGGTAGTTTTCTTTTCAGGAATGGCTCCCATTCAGACTAGGTCTTGAGGTCTACCTTGGCATAGATAATTACCTTTCCTATACAAAATAAGTCTTCTTTATGGCACAAAAATTCTATTCTACCTCTGATTATACAATTATAACCCTCTGCCATCACTCCACAGCCTCATTCCAATTGTCTCCACCTTTTAAGTCTTTATTACGGGTGACATCTCCTAAGTCAGATGTCATCCACCACTGTAAGTGTGAACAGTGTGTTCACTAAGGAAGTCAGCAAATCCAAGCTAGACACTTCCTGTCCAGAAGATCTTATAGCCCAAGAAAACTTCTTGTTTTTTCAGAGGAAAGCTTCTGCAGACCATAATAAGTTGGTTTCCTTGGAGACCCTATGTTCTGCGTTGTCCGGACTCCAGAAGCCCTGTCTGGTTTGGGAAGACAAAGGCATGGCGGGCAGAGATGGCTTCATGGACCACCCTCAACTCTGACTGGGAACTTAATGAGTTGTGTTTCCCAAGCTGTTGTACAGCAGAACTCTTGTCAAACCTGATGCTCCTCCAAAGGGAGTGAGGCGGGCCCTGACAAGCAGACTTTGTGGGTGCTTCAGGAGGCATCCCCCCTCTACGACCTTGGAGATTGACTGTGCATGTCAGACTGTGATAACTCTGTTATTTCAGTGAAAAAAAAGTAAATAACTGCTAAAGTCAATAAAAACCTGATCTCAATATTGTGGCATCTCAACGACTACATGAAACGTGATATATTTGTTTTATGTTTTGGTGTTTTTCTTTTAAATGTTCATGCTTGTTCTTGGTTGGCAAATAAACATATTTTTGTATACTTTTAATTTTTTTCCTCGAAAGACAGTTAATACTCTTAATCAGCTAAAATTCTGCCTAATATGTGAACTAATTCTATGGAAACAACAGAGTTCTGACTTCCAAGTGTTGATAAATATCCAAATTCCAAAGTGACAAGATCATTTTTGTTACCCATTTTCTTTTCACAATTTATGTTAATTCTTGGTCCAAAAAAAAGCCCAGTGTTTTATTTTTCAATTACATTTCTATAGAGTGATGAAAAAAGAATTGTGATTCATAGTAACAGTACGTTTTCCTTAGAAAGAATTTCGTACTACTGGAGGGAAAGACTGCATATCTGTTTAACACATTCCCATATTTTCTGGTTTACAAGCTTTGGCAATTTATAAGGCAGAGCCAACTTTTATAAGCATATGTTGGGGAGTGGGGGGGGCTGTGACAGCAAGGAGAATAGAGAGGAAACGTACCTCCCTACCCTGACCAGGTCAGTGGGTCTTTCTGCTATGGTGTCCTGAGAGCTGTGCAATCAGCCCCCCGGGGGAAAGCTCAGGACTCGGAGTGGGGAGCTCTGGAATCTGCTAGAATGTCACTATGTACAATAATGTCATAGGATTTCACCATCTAGTGGCAGCTACTGAAAATTATAGCCAGTTACCCTGAATGAGATGCTTTTTGGTTGTGTTGCTAAACAATTTACTTCTACATACAGCTTTTATTTGACAGTGTGAATTTTTGTGTTCTGAATTGGAAATGATGTGATTGATAAGTTGCAAAACATGTTTTGCAAAACACAGATTATCAGTTGCATCAGGATCATGTGTGGGTGCCAACACATTCATATAAGGAAAAGAATTGAAGCAACTGTTATAACAGCTGTTTTCTTTATCATGGTATGGGTAATAAAGATGATAAGAACATATGGATGCCCTGTGCTAATGGATGGGTTAGTGGTAATCAGAACACAAAGGTCATCATTAATGACCAAAATCTAGATGGGATCTAAGGTAATATTTATTAAACTTTATAGAGGAAATGTAATTTTATTATTGCAATTTTCAAACTCTTTAGGACCTGAGGCCCTTTTTTCTCACTGACACAACAGTTTTTACAAAACAACTTTTGATAAGTAAAGGTTTTCTAGAAACAAAACTATCAGGTGGTGGCAGATCAGAAACCCTCTTGGTAGCACATCTATGAACTGATAATATTTGCATTGTTTCCTGTATTGTAAAAGTATCCATTTTTTTCCAGATCCTTCAAAATGAATATTGAATTATAATATTTGAGAAGTCCATTCTGTTCTGTAACACAGAATTAGCATCTCATTTCTCTATCCTTTTAATATTTCTCATTGTCTTTCAGGACCAAATGCTCCTCCAGTGCCCATTCAGGAGATTTTCACCTCCTTCCTCGACTGCTATATTGCTGCTAAATCTCATCTCCCTTTTCTTATTTATGAGTTTATATCAGGCTGTGTGTTGGTGTAAATAGTTAAGCTAATTTTAATTAAAATTTTAACTAAGTTTTCATAAGGCATAAAGCAAATGATTTAGTAAAGTCCAGATATATTATGTCTACTGAATTCCCTCCACCACCTTGTAATTTGATCAAAGGAAAGCAGCTGAGCTCGTCTGGCCTGATGTGTTTCCCAACCAGGCTTTCACTGCTCTCTTCATGCATATAGAATACCTTTTATTCTTAATATATGCTCTATTTTTCTCAGAATTTAAAATAATAATGGCCAGGAGGGCTTTTTTCTTTCTGAAGTCTTTTTAACTTGGTTATTGTTCCCATTTGTTTGAAATGCTTTGGTTGCCCCCAATCCCAATAAATATTTCCCAGTGGAAACATAAATGCCGTGGGTAAGTTTCCTGGCAAGTAAGGGTGCTCTACTTAAACCAAATGTGCTTAATTGCTGTGTTCTGTGTGTTCATTTTTAGCCTATTGAGTTCAAATAGCTTATTGATGTTATCATTAATCTGAACTACCATTCTCACCTTTTCAGATAACTATTCGTTAATGGAATCATAAGAAAAATCTGTAGTTTCTGAATCCTGTACCAATTCATTCAGAAGTTGTGCTTGTCTATCATCCATTTTGGGGTACTTTCAAATAGTTTATACCAACCCATGACATATTCAATTGTGCCAGCCTCAGCATATTCAACTGATGATTCTATTTGTCACTTGGGTGCATTCTTTATAACGAGAAGTCAAACAATTACTAGTTGGTCTCTGGAAATTCACAAATTAACAAGGAGGTTTACAGTATATTTATTTTACACGATAAGTTACAGACTGTTACTTGAATTTATACTGATTAGAAGTAATTTCTACTTTATTAATATAACATATTTATTATTATAACATGTTTATTAATATAACATATTTATTAATATAACTGTCAGTTCAAATACATTGGCTCTGTTTTAAAGAGTTTCCGCAAAATAAAAAGACAATTTTCACACTTTTGTGTGTATAGGAGTTTAAAGGGAATAAGAATGCAAACGGGAAGGAGTAGCAGTGACTCCTTTAGAAACCCTCAGGAGTGAATGGAGCAAGGTGAGCACGCTAACCTATCAGTTGCTCCTCATACTCAAAGTGCTAAGAAATGTCACTTTTTCTTATTACGTCACATCCGATCTCCTCAGAATTCCCACGTGCCATGGTCAGCAATGTTGGTCATTTTAAATGGCTCCCTTCCCTCTCCTAGGAGGAAGACCCCTGAGCTTACAGAATCCTGAGGAAACAACAGAGGAGCGATCTTGGTCAAAGTTGAGATGTTCTTCACTCCCATCCACACGCGAAGGTGGCCTGCTTCACTGTTGGCACCCACATCCTCACCCCGCACCTCAGCTCTAGTCCATGCATGGCAGCCCTTAATGCACAGCCCACCCTTGCACCCACACAGATATCATTTGGTAGTTAGGACACCTCCTAAACTCTACATTGTGGTGAGAACTTGGTCTCCACCACCCCAAGGAGCAGTCAGCCTCTGATCCCTTCTTCTCTAAGGAAATCTCCTGCCCTCTAACAGGTCGAACCTTAATTTCCCTGGCCCCTGAAAAAGCAAACAAACAGCCTTTCTTTCTCTGGTTTTCTGTGGCACATCATGAAGTACTGGACAAACAGGAGCGCTTCAAACCTCAAGACCACAAAAGCAGCTGTGCACGTTCGTTAGGAATACGGTAACTGATCTCCCACCTCCCAGGAGGAGCGGCATGCTTCTTTTAAACAGAGAAGAGAAACAATACAGTGGACTTTTCATGTGTCACTATACTAAATGCTTAATAAAACTCACTTTTATGCAAGGAAACCAACACAATTGATTTTTCCAAACTGAGATGAAAAGCTTTTGAATGAATTTCAGTGCCCATGTTTAAAGCTAATTTATACTTCATCACATTACCCATTTCTATTTCTCGGCTTCTTTCTATCTTTCCACTGGCTTTTCTCTAACTCCCAAGACAGTTGGAAACAAATGAACACATGCAGAAAGCAGTTGGCATCAGGATTTTAATAAACAATAGGTTATTATATATAATAGTAATAAATATTATTTAAGCAATTCATTTGGTTAGAGAGTGTGATGCTTATGGGGCTAAGGTTGTACATTCATTCCTTACCTGAACCAATTAACTTCACGGGGAGAAAATTCTTTCTACAACAAGACTGCATCCCCACCTACAACCAGCAGAGTAATTCAGGATGACTGCTAGAAAAGATTTCAGAGAACATTTCCTGACACTTGGTCAGTTGCATCATTTTAGTATATGACAGACAGCATACTACTATATTATTATTCACTAGGAAGAGGTATATTTCTCTGAATAACTTCTTGCAGAATCAGAAGTTACAGATGCTTCAAGAAAGAAAAGTTGACTTAAGTTCAGGGTGAATTATTTATATCAAACCTAACTTAAAATTATTTACATTCAGTAGCAATAAATAAAATAGTTAGAATAAACATTAAAATTAAATGATGAAACGTTGAGTGAGCTAGCAGGGATTTTAAAAACAGGGTGGAGGAAGACGATTAAAATGTAGCCATTATATGTAGTTGCATTAGTAGAGCAATATGACTAATAATCACAACATTAGATTGTTTACAACCCACTTCAATGTTTTAGGGTGGCTTACAGGATACACATGCTGCAAAATACTCATCACTATGAAGCTACATCCTAGCAGTTAATTTTGTTGTTACTGAAGTATAGCTTATTGATTGCTATCTTTGTCTGAGCAGCTCATGATGGCAATTCAGGGGAACCATCATATGATAAAAACTTATAGAGAACCCTACTGTTTCCCAGAAGTTATTACCACAGCTAAAAAGCAATCTCACCCCACAATCGTCCATTGGGGAATTATTGGCCTTGATGCCCTAATACCAAATTCCAAGCCAAAATATTTTGCATTCACCAAATTCTGTTGGTGATATGGAGCACAGTGGTATCTGACCAGATGGCCTCCTCACAGCATCATGCCCGTTATCTCGGGCTCCACATCCTGTGGTGCTTTCTTGGGTAGACAACATCTGCTTTCCATTCTCACAGTTTCTGGTCCTCCAAAGGGGCCTTCTAATTTGCAACCACAGCTATGAACTATTCTAAAGATTTGGTGCAAGAAGGAATTCACCACATGTGTTCAGTCTGCAATCTTAAAACTGGAAGTTTTGAGTTACTTTGTCCCAAGAGGGAAAATCTATTTATTTTAAAAACAGGTACATGTAGGGGCTGGCCCCGTGGCCGAGTGGTTAAGTTCGCGCGCTCCACTGCAGGCATCCCAGTGTTTCGTTGGTTCGAATCCTGGGCGCGGACATGGCACTGCTCATCAGACCACGCTGAGGCAGCGTCCCACATGCCACAACTAGAAGGACCCACAACGAAGAATATACAACTATGTACCGGGGGGCTTTGGGGAGAAAAAGGAAAAAATAAAATCTTTAAAAAAAAAAAAAACAGGTACATGTATGAAGTGATAAAAGCAAAAGAGGAAAGAGGGTAGAAAATAAGACAAAAATCAAGAATGAAGTAAATATATACAAGGCGTTCTATGCCATTCTATCAACTTGCTGGACACAGGTCAGAAATTTGACTCCAAGCTTTCATTTGTCCAACACCAGAGGGAAAGATGATTAGATACATCACTCAAAGTAAACAGTACTCAGGAGAAGTTGAAGGATTCCAGTATTGAGTCAGAATTTGATCTCTCCCATTATTCTACATAGAAGACTCTGTGAGATGTGGACAGCATCCTCAATACTATATTTGTAGAAAATGCAGTGTTGAGTTTCAGGATAGATGGGTGACATCACGCTAAAGCTTAATTTGGCAAAAACAGTTCTTACTGTGATGGCTTAATTTAAAAAAAAGAAATGATTTTAAGACGCGCTTCCCCACAAGAAAGCAACCCCCACCTAGGGAGCATTTTGGAAATTTTGAGAGTGGTTTCTTTTTTTTTGGTTCTTACCACACTGGCGGGGCCCTACAGGCATTTGGTGGGAAGAGCCAGGGGTGCCAGACACCCTCAGTGCCCAGGAGGGTCCCACCGATGGAGATAATTGCACACCTCCACACCTCTCACCTATCTACCAGACACTCAAGCACTAAGCACCAGCTCAGACGCGTGGTGTTTTCTGTCATTGCATCACTGACCCAACCTATGTCACAAGATAGAAATTACTTTTACATTATGCTTATAAATAAGACTAGCTCATTTGTTAATTCTTAATTTCCTCCACTTTGACAATTTGTAATTTGCCATGGCATCATTATCTCTACCTTGCTTAAGGTTCTTTTATTTTTTCTTATCATTTACATATAAGTCAGGTTATTATTACTTATCATTCCACTAGTTTTAATTGGGGTTCCACCCACTCCTCTGCCCTTTAATTTTCCTTCCTATATACAGAATGGCTTCTCGCTTTTTTATCTTAACTCCAGGTAGTCATCATAAGTAGCTGCAAGCATCTGACTACTTCATTATGTTTTCTAGTACAATCACACCTGAGCACTTATGTATTAACATGTATTACATATTATTTTATTATGAATTACATTCTTTCGCTTTTTCCTTTCTTTTATAGTTAGAGCATTAGATTGTTCTTTTTAAATTATGTTCTTTTTTAAATTAAAATATATTCTTTTATGATATTTTATTATCTCTGAATTTCATTTCCTGATAAAAGAGGAGGAAATACAAAATATTTGCTATCAAAAATGTGCTTTGAGTATGATAGAGGTGAAGGCCACTTGTAGGGATGGGAAGTGCTTCCAAAGAAAACAGGGCACTATCATCTCAATTCCCAACTGGATATCCACCATGCAGCTCATGAGTTGAGTAGGTGGACGGGGGAAGGAATTAGAGTAAAATAGAGTGAAACTGGGGAGAGAGGGTTAATATGCAGAAACAAGTGAGGAATGAATATATCTGACTGAGTTTCTGCAAGATAAGTCCAATATTTTCTTCTAACATTCTCCCATCAAGCATAGTAAAAAAGCTGAGTTGTTATTGTTCTCTAGTCTGACATTTAGATTTACATTTTAAAAATTTTCATGTTTCTGATTCATTGTATTATGCAATGAAAGCATCTCTGTTTCACCTTAGCGTTCTGTTGAATCCACGGAGATCTTGCTACTTTAAATGTATGTGGACTGTTCTTCCAGCATAAAAATCACCCATTTAGTTGGAATGATAGAACAGTGATTTCTGGCTTTTATTTAGCTTAACAAGGCTTACTTCCCCTGACAGAGTCTATCTAAGTGATAGCTGTACATTGATGACCAAATAAGACATTCACAGATGCAAGGAACTGCCATGTACTGTCAGACGTCCATGGGACTTTTCCAAATACAGTTAATGATCTTTGGCTTTTTAAGAAGCTATTGAAAATGCTACCATCCATTAATTATTAAAGAAACCAAGGAAAGTCCTTAACCCATATGTGGATGGATAGTTATTTAGGAAACCAAAGGCTAGAAAGAGAGCTATTAATACTAAAATTAATGAGGTTATAGAGTAATTGGATTCATTATGGCTACTAGCTGAAATTGAATGGAACAATCCAAGTGCATTACCAGGCCGCATCTGGTGGGAAATAGAGGTGCTGTGGAGAAGACAACCTTCCCCACACCCTCACTCGAGCACTGTTGGTTGATGTTTCTTATCAGTAAACATTATCTTCTTCATATTTTCTTTTCTTAAGGTAGCAGTGCACACCAACAGACATTCCAAAAGAAGTCATTTATGGTGCATATAATGAAATCAGAAAACTACAATTGCTCATCTGAACAGTTCCCTTAATACAATCTTACTTTAAAAGAAAACTTGATGTTACTTTAAAATTTTTCCAGTGACAAAATGCAGAAAACCCCACCAAGTTAGGTTACTGTTTACTTTACATGGCCAATACTATTAAAATGAAATGCCAAGAATTCAATTTATGTAAATTTTTTCAGTTAAATTATTTACGATAGGAACTTCTCTCACCCTTCTGAAATGAAATCAATGCATATTTAATTCATTAGATGAGTAGACTGGTATAAAATGCAAATGGTAATTGAAAACATAGAAATGATATTTGTTTTGCTGACACAACAAATCAATCAGCATAAATTGTCAAGCTTACAAAAATATCACTAAAATGTATTCTGTGTTGTCCATTGAAAGTCATGCTTTTCTACTGAAGACACATTTCACAGGGGAATCAGAGAAGTGGGAATTGTGGGTTCAAGCTGATCTGAATGTCATGGACCTTGCAGCACTGCCATGTCCCCAGCTCTCAGGAGACCCCTGATGAAAACACTGATGAAGAAAAGACTTCGCCACCTGACAATTCTATGACTTTCATAAAGGTTTGTGCCCTCTCTGAGTACCAGCCCCTCAACTGCAGTAAATGGAATTGAAACAGTGGACATGCAAACTGCCAGTCATAGCCCTACAACGAGGATTTTGTAAGAATAAAATGAAATAGTGGGTTGGAAATGCTTGGTAAATTACGAAACACGACAGAACTGGCACGCCTTAGCAGCTACACATGAGTCCCAGGCTGCCAGCCTAGAAGTTTCCTGGAATCACGTACAAAATCTACCCAAGCAATCTTTCCCTGGCTGTCTCTATTCACTGGATTTCTGAGAAGTGTGAAGCCTACTAACATTTGCTGAGTGCATTCTGCTAGTCCTTAGATGCCTAATTTAATGCCCAGGACAATTCCGAGAGATAAGTTTTGCGATCCACATTTTACAAATGAGGAGAGAGACTCATATTGACTAACCTGCCTAATTTCATTTGGTAAGAACAGCAGTGATGAGAGGCAAACCTAGCTATGTCTTGTTGCAATACCCAAACATTTTTGCACCTAAATCCAAATTTCTTCTTCTGGCTAAAGTGCAATTGGAGGGGAAGATTCAGAAGTGAAATATAAGCACAACCACAATCCTCTTTCGTGTTCAAAGGTAGCTGCTTAGCTTCCAGATTGTCAGTCTCCAACCATTCCTGAGGCCCCCCAGGGAATTCAGGTGCCACTGCCACCATCCACATGAATTCCATGGCACCTCTGTGCCATGTGCACATTTTCACCTGTCCTTTTAAACTGTTGCTGAAGACACAAAACAAAGCTGCCTCATGAGCACAAACTTATCTTCATGGGTCCTGAGAACTTAGCTGTGGGACGCCAGACTCCACCATTGTCCTGACAGTTTGGTAAGGGCAGTTGAAGACAGGCAAAGAGTTGTTGAATAGGGCAGCAGAAAACTACACGATGAATTTAGGAACCAGGCTCCAAGCCTGTGCTTCCCATTACTTGCTCTGTGACCATTGGCAGTTACCAGGCCTGTGTGAGCCTCGTTTTTCTCATATAAAGATAAAAAGTGCGCCTCAATATGTTGAGAGATGAGTGAGGTCACATATGGGAAGCCCCTCACACAAAGAGGGCACTCAACAAAGGAGAGTTTAGTGGCATTAGAAAGCAAAAAGAGACGACTCTTGCTCTTTAAGAAGCTCTGTAAAGCTTTCCGAGAATCAGGACTATTGCTGCTGTGCATTAGCAGCACGGGAGAAAATGGAGGAAGAAAGAAAAAAATAGTTTGTTTCTTTGACCAGGGGCAGGATGAAGAGTAATTTTCCGAGAGGAGAAAAAGTCTAGTTAAATACAATTTCAATCACAATTTAAATTTTGTCTTACAGAGCCTATTTTTTTATTCTTCAAGAAGATGCCATGTGTTCTGATTTAGGTAAACATTGTGTGACATTGATTTGTCTGTTTATTTTTGTTGTTTTATAGTGCAGTCATGGAATAATTTTTAAATGTTTCGTAGAAGCCCCATTCAAATGTCACCCCTGAACACTATGTTACAAAGCCTCCCCAACGGTATCATTAGCTTTGCTTGTTACTCAGCAGTTGGGTTAAGCAACACTTTAAAGCACCTAGAAAGCCAAATTCATGACCTCAGAAAAAGCAATAATTGTTTTGCAAATTAAAATCCTTTTCCCCACTCCAGTCTGTAACCCAATCTCTGAACATAAGCCTGGTATGCAATGTGAGCAATCTGAGGATGACTCACCCAGCATCTTGCCTTAGTGCCCGCAAAGTATCTCCACTGACAGTTATTAATTTCTAGTCAAATTACCCTGGAATGGGGTCAAAGAGAACTAATGGTTTTATTTTGCATCCCAGGAAGTGTTGTTTCAGATTCAGAACGCAGTGCTCTGTAAAGAGCTGCGGCAGAAACGGAGAGACCGGCGTGCCCTCTCCAAAAATATCAGTCAGACCACTAAGTGTATTCACCCCTCACCATTGCTCAGGCACTTTCTCACAAACTACATTAAAATCGTCAAAGCTATTTGTTTATTCTTGATCCACGTTGAGTGAAATGTAGAGTTTTAACTTAGCTAAAAGTATAAATGTCTGGTTATATATGCGTGATCACGGATTAAAAGACCTGTTATTGTTTTCATTCATTTTCAATTTGTCTTTGATTTGGGAATTTTAGCGCAGTGAATATGAACATAGATGTGAAGGAGCTCTAAGGAGTATTGCTTATGTAAAGCCTCCCCACCCCCTCAGCTCCCAGTTAGGAGGTCTGTGCAATGTAGTAAAATTAATTATTTTCTTCAACTCGTATGCATTCCTTTCAATTGGCTCACAGAAATTTAAACAAATTCAATTTTGTGGTGTTGCATGCAAATAATGCCAAACAATTCTGCTTTAGATTTTACAAAACTGTGGTACCCATCCAGGTGCATCATCTAGGTGAGCATAAGGAACGTGTGTTGGAATCTGCTAGTTGCAGGTGTAACACAACCAGCGGCACGTGCCGCGGAAGGAGCAGGAGATTCAGCAGCCGAAGTGCCAGCGTCCATGTCCTAGCTCTGCTGATGTGGCTCTAGGCAAGTCATGGCCTCTTTCAACCTCAGTTCCCTCTCTCAAACATTCTTTGAAAATAATACCTATTATTAGGAAACAGCAACAAAAGTTATCGTGAGGCTTAAGAGAAATGTCTAGGAAAGTGTCTTTGCTAACTGTAATGCACTCTAAAGATATTATAGTACTTTTAACAGCTTTATTGAAATGTAATGCACATACTGTATAATACTCCTATTTCAAGTGTGCAATTCAATGTTTTTTAGTAGATTTGTTATATTTACTATTGTAGCACGGGATTGTGCTACAATCACCACAGTCTAATTTTAGAACATCTTTTCTCACTTAAAAGTAACCTGTACCCATTAACAGTCACCCTCAATGTCCCCTGCTCCTTCCCTCCTCATCTCTAGGCAACACAAATCTACCTGCTGTCTCTATAGATTTGCCTATTCTGGACATTTCATATAAATGGAATCATATAATATGTAGTCTTTTGTGACCAGCTTCTTACATTTAGCATAATTTTTACAGGGTTCATCCACATTGTAGCAAGTATCAGTAGTTCTTCCCTTTTTACTGTCAAATAACCTTCCTTTGTATGCATATACCACATTTTATTTATCCGTTTATCAGGTAAACATTTAGGTAGTTAACATTTTTTGTCTATTATGAATAATACTGCTATGAACATTCATGCACAGTTTTTGTGTGGACATGTGGTATTTTTATTTCTCATGGGTATTACTAGGAGTGTCACTGCTGGATTCTATGATAACTCTATGTTTAACATTTTAAGGAACTGCCAAACTGTTTTCCAAAGCAGCTGTGCCATTTTGCATTCACTAGCAATGTATAAGAATGTCAATTTCTCCACATTTTCTCCAACCTTGTTATTGTCTGTCTTTTTTACTATAACTACCCCAGTGGGTGTGCAGTGATATGACATTGTGGTTCTGATTTTCATTTCCCCAATGACGAATGAGTTGAGTATCTTTCACATGCTTGCTGACCACTTGCATAGCTTCCTGGGAGAAATGGCCAACCCTTTGCCCATTATATAATGCGGTTATTTGTCATTTTATTATTGAGTCACAAGAGATCTGTATATATCCTAGCTACAAGTCCCTTATCATATATATAGTTTGCTGCTATTTTTTTCCATTGAGTGGTTGTCTTTTTACTTTCTTTCTGTTATTTCCAATACAATGTTTTAATTGTGATGAAGTTCAATTTATCTATTTTTTTCTTTTGTTGCTTTTGTTTTTGGTAGTGTATAAAAGGCTTTGCCTAACCCAAGGTCATAAAGATTTACTCCTTAGTCTTCTAAGAGTCATATAGTTTTAGCTCTTACATTTAGGCTTATGATACATTTTGAGTTAATTTTTGTTTATGGTATGAGGTAGAGGTCCAACTCATTGTTTCGTCAATTTAATATGTCTAAAGCAATACACATCCATTGGAGAAAAATCAGAAAATATATATAAGAAAAAGGAATAAAGCAAATAACACCCACATCTTATTTATTCTAAAATAACTACTTTAGCACCCTGGTTTGTGTGTTTCCAAAGCCAACTCTCTGGTCTAGTTTATCTGGGGTGTATATGTATGTGTGAGCATATGTGGGATCACACAATGCACACAGTTCTGTAGGCAGCTTTTCTCCTTTGATAATTGTAAACATATTTACAAATCAGTTTTTTGGGTTTGACTTTTCCGATCTTCAAGTTCCCCAGCTGTATAACTGCAAATAGTTGTGATGATCAAATGAAATAATCGTGTAAAAGCATTCTGTAAGACTGTATTAACAAAGTGAAGTAGTGTTTTTTTAATTATTGTGCTAAATTAGTCCCTTTTGTTGAAATGTTTCTTCAAATACTTTATAAGAATGCTTGTCATGGTACATTAGTAAATTAGTAATTTTAAAATACCTATATCCTCTGAATTCTTCAAGATAAGCTGTCTATATCTTTGGGTCCCCAAAGTCTGTCCACAATTCCTGGTCTATATCAGTGCTCAGTAATTGTTGGAATTAATGTTTATTGTCAATACATCTGAATCTTTTAGAAGTGGTCTACAGTTGTTCTTTAATCACTGATTAAGTTAATATTATCAAATGTTTGATGAATATATGTTTATAAATGTTATATCTTCTTGATACATTTATCACTATAAAATGTTCCTATTTGTCTCTAGTAACATCTTTTGTTTTAAAAAGTCTACTTTATCTAATATTAGCATAGCCAGTTCAGGTCTCTTATGGTTGCTGTTTGCATGGTATATATTTTTCCAACTATTACATATAAAGTACGTCCCCTAACCTGAACTGTAGAGCTCTTCGCCCTTATGGCCTACCTTTCTCCCTGGGCAGAATGCAAGCACCACTGCAATGAAGCTGGGAGTGGCAGCCTCTGGTCTTCTCAGCTTGTCACTCCTGGTATGGAACCTCTACCACACGAGAGAGCCAGGGAGGGGGTGATTGAGACCCAGTATTCAAGGCCTACGACACCTGAGAAAGAGTTTCCACCCTATGAATCAGGGCTGGATGGGATAAGGGCAACCTGATCCTCTTGGTGTTGTCTGCCTGGAACAGAGCTGGGGTTGGTGGGGAAGGAGGGGTGAGAAATGCTGGCAGCCTGCCCATCCTGAAATGAAATTGTAGCCCCAGACTAGGAGCTGGGGGGAAAGGGAGCTCCTGTCGCCTTGGCCACACCTGCCCAGACTGGAGCACACCAGGCAGATTTTTATAACACGGGGGTGGTGATGGAGCAGATTGTGACTGAAATACCACAGACTCTAGCTGTTCTTATCAAGATTTAGTAGATTTTCTTGAATGCATGCTACCCCATTTGCTGTATAGCCTCAGGACAATTTCCAGAGACTTTAAACGATTGTTGCTTTTATAATTTTTACCAGTTAAATTGTTATTTAGGGTCCATTGGTCTCTAGCTCTGCCATTCACATTATGATGATTAATTAATGAGTTAAATAAAATCTTTAACACATGTTCATTTTATGTTTGGATGAAAATCTTGATTTTACCTTTTAAAAAATATGATTGTCCCAAATACTAAGCATGACTTGGGCAATATTATCACTGCTACACTGATTTTTCTGTCCTTCGTTGGTTTTCCTCCCTTTCCTAACTTTCTTCTTCACTGAACTTAATCTCCAGAGTTAGAAACGGAAAATAGGGGGCACATGGACCACTGATGAGGGACAAGGAACAGTGGAGGCCACCATCAGAATTCTGTCACGTTTCAGTAAGGAGCCAAGTTACTGAGAAGAATGTTACTGAAGCTTTAAATGTCAGAGATGAATGGTACAGACACCCATAAAACAGGTATGCTGCTCTATCAGAAAATATATATACATATTTAAATTTATCTTCTAGAACTTAGAATCTTTGTGTTTCTAGATATTCCAAAGTAGATGTTTAAATATTAGGATTAAAATTTTAAATACTTAAGATTTTTAAATTAACTGGAAAAGTCCATAAACTATTTCCTTTGCAGTTATTATAAATTTCTCAACCAGTCTTAAATAATGCCATATTATTTTTATTCTTTTTAAACCCCAAATGTCTATACATTGGTCTTGGAACATTTTTCCTTGATTTGCTTAACCAATAATTCAGTGATCATAAGCATTCAAGCAACCTGAAAGATTTAATCAACACTTGCATAAATGTATCAGAAAACACTGTATAAGCAGAGAGAACTTAAGCAAATATGTACTGTTCCTATAAGTCATAATTTGTTTGAAAGTAGGTTAGCTTCAGAAAATGGTGTAAAGTAGTTTTAACTCTAAGTGACAGCATCATGCCTCCATCTCTTATCAAGGTGAACCTATACTCAGTATATCTGAACGTAACAAATATGTTTGCCATTATTTTAATGTAGCAGGAATCTTTATAAAGGGAAACCAGATAGCCAAAGTAAATAACCTAATGCATTACATTATCCAAAGTCATCTTTATTCTTTTCCAATGGTAAAAAACAAATTAATTTGCTTTTTTGTCTTGGCATTTATGAATGCTAGTTTAATCACGTAAATTTAGACTTCCTGTGAGAGAATTTGAAACCACATTGTGAACGTGACTTTCACATAAGGCTTGTTCCTTTTTTCTGAATTAGAAAGTAAAATTTTAAAAATTTCTGTGCCTCTATTAGACCCTAGGCAAAATCAGTATAGCCCTGCCATCTCCTATTAAGTTGATTCAGGACTCTGGGGAACCATGTCACCATCTGGACTGGAGGGCATATGGTCAGAGGGAGGCCTGGGAGAGTGTCCTCAAAAAGACCTCAGCTGGCTGAGCAGCCACCTGTTATCAAGATGAGCGTGGGCGCACAATATATCGTATTCATCATAATCCATCTGTTTCTAGTCTCTGAATATCTGATCCTGTCATGGCAGGGTACAACTGACAACAGGAGAGGACTGACTCAGAGAAGCTAAGACTACAAATCCAACTAAGTAGAAGACTTCTAGAAGTTACTCAGGATGAGAGATAGACAAGGAGGCTGATTTGGAGAAGTCAAGGAAGGTAGAGATAGCAGACTTGGGAAAGAGAAAGGCAGGAATTTTCTAGAGGCCAGGAGTACAGAGAAGCCATCAGAGGAGCCATTAGTGAGCTGGCTTGGGGACTTAGATCTTGGGCAGAGTGGGCCGTTTTAATGGCCTGCTGAACACAAATGACTCTGGATCCACAATCGTTGATTGTGCCTTCAAAAAGAAGATATGTGTAGACTAATTCAACTCCTGATTAAGTCAAAGATACAGCATCTAAGATTAATTTAAAGGCTCATTGGCAAATCACAATAATACTTAACAATAGCCAAAACTTATGTAGCACTTAATAATTACTTTTTTTTCAAATTATTTTATTGAGGTCGTATTGGTTAGTAACATTGTGTAATTTCAGGTGTACATTATTATGTATCAGTTTCTGTATAGACTGCATCGTGCTCAATACCAATCGTCTAGGTTTTACCCGTCACCATGGATATGTGCCCCTTTACCCTTTTTGCCCTCCTCCCACCCTCTTCTCCTCTGGTAACTGGTAATCTGTTCTCTTTGTCCATGTGTT
>NC_060285.1:45654158-45829797 GCF_021613505.1 Equus quagga
TGCAGGGCTTGCAGGGCTTGCAGGGCTTGCAGGGCTTGCAGGGCTTGGGTGTGTAGCGCCCAGCAGGGCTTGCAGGGCTTGGGTGTGTAGCGCCCAGCCCACCCTGCATCGGAGGCAAGTCACGTGGGAGGGAAAAATGAGCTGGGACTGACTGTGATAGTGGTACCCGGTGACAAATAGAAATGGCACGCAATAGGATATATTGGAGTATATGAGGAAGCCATTTGGTGTAAACCTAATTTGGCCTGACTTTGTTTTTTCCAAAAGGGCCTGTCTGTGGCCTTGAGCACGCATTGTATATCTGCTTTAAAACATTTCCTATGGCAAGAACAAAGGCCCTTGAGATAAAGGTGCAACTTCCCCCTACATTGGCATTTCCCTAAGGATAAGCTCTTTCCTCAGACTGGGAACTGTTTGCTGCTCTCACCTGTACGGCCCAGCTCACCTGTGACCGCCTCAGCTCACCTGTACCGCCCGGCTGGAGGCGGAAGACCTGCTTCCTGCTGTGTCCGTCAATCGCTGTGCCAACAGGGCACTCTTGTGACTATTGTAAGAGGGACATTTCAATCATATGTGAAACATGCTCTTTGAGGGTATATAACCAGCCTGTGATCCCGCCTCTTTGGAGTGCTCCATTCCTTTGTGGAAAAACTCCCCCGGGCTGTATGGTCCTCACATTTCAGCTCAGAATAAACTCACCCCAATTTTTATTTGTGGGTTGGTTATGGATTACTTGCGTCAACAGGGGTGAGGTTAGAGAAAAATTTTAATGAGACATTTCTTACACCCCGTGTTTTGGAGAAGAGTTGAAGCCCTCAGTACAGTGCCAGGAAGAGAATACTCAATAAATGGTAGCTGTTATTTATATAGGTTTGGGAATTAAAGACTTCTCATTGAAAATTTAGCATCCTATGTTCATCTGCTACTCTCTGATCTTCTTAAACCTCATCCTCCAACTGCCGCTTAAATGCTGGTGCTACCCAGGGGCAATCCTTGGGATTCTTCTACTTTTTTTCCAAACACATTCTTGGGCCATTATCTTCATATTCTGGTATCACTGCCTCCTATGTGATAATGATTCCCAAATAGCTCCAGCCCAGTCTCTCTTTCTTAAACTCTAGAACCTCCACCTACTGCCTGCTGGACCTTTTTACTGGAATGACCCACTCACACCTCAAAAGTTCATAAACCTTCACTACTTAAAGTGTAATCTGCAGACAAGCAGCACCAACATCAGCTGGGAGTGTGTTAGAGATGCAGAATCTCAGGTCCCATCCCAACACTACTGAGCCAAAATCCACACTGTAACAAGATCCCAGGAGATTTGTGTGCACGTTAAATTTTGAGAAGCACAGCCTTAAATGAAACTTAAATTTTACTTTTGTTCTCTGAAAATTACTACTATTTGCTGAACTAGAGATGCAGTCAAGACACAATTTCTTCAGTTTCTCCAGTTTCTGCTATCGTGTTACCCCTTTCTGCTTTATCTTCTAGAGAGCTCGTGGGAGACATCCCCACTGTGTCTCTCCTCTGCGTCCCCACTACCACTTCCACAGTCCAGGTCTCCCTTTTAGACAACTACTGTGGCATTGTAACTCATTCCCTTGCTTTCTGCTTCATCTTCCTCCTAACCCATTTTTCATATCCTTACCATATTGATCTTTCTAAAACATAAATGTGATCCTGTGAACTCCCTGCTTAAAATCCCTTAATGGCTCCCCCATCTCTTCAGGAAAAAGTCCAAATTCTCCAGCATAGCCTACAAAGTCCTTCATAAACTGTTTCTGCCTACCATTTTAGCTTTATCTCCCAACTTTCCCCACTCAAACCCAATTCTCCAGCCATAGCCAAATATCTGCTGTTCCCCCAATGTACCATGCTGTGTCCCAAGATTGCTTCTGACTGTAGCAGATTGACTTGGCCTGCATCATGGGACCATTCCTGAACCAATCACTGTGGCCCAGAATATTCTGATTGGCCTGATTTGAATCATATGCCCACAGCTCCATTCAAAGTACATGGAATTAGAAGAAGAGTAATTCCCAGAGAAAAATCCAGAAACCATTCCAGAAAAAAGGGGAGTAGCTGCTGAGCAAGCCAAAGCAGACATCAGTTACAGAGGCTCCGTTTCTCACTCCCATGGTTCACACTGTAAAATACTTGGTGAGTTACTGAACTGCCTTCCTTTCCCTAAGAGGCTATGAACTACTGGAAGGCAGGGACGGTGCTTTTCATTTCTGTGACCACCACACCTGACACATAGTAGACACATTTGTTAAATAAACCCTTACTGAATGCAAATCAACTCCACATTTAGAAATGGCACAGTTGTACTTTACATGCAAGAGGAGAGAGACTGCTTTCCTTCTTCAGTTACATTCTCTGTCTATGTGCAAAGGAAGAAACAAGGTCAGGATTTCAATGTAGTATGTTTCATGTTTTAGTTTTTTACTATGTTGAAAAGAAATCATAATACACTTACATATAACAAGTGGACAGGTTTTTTAAAGCAATGTGCATATAAATTTAATGTAAATAAAGCCAAGTTCCCTATAACTTACTGTTTTCATGGGAGTGAAATTTTATAGTTTCTAAGTTTACTCTCATGAACTATATAGTTATTCACTAATAACATCACTGAAAAAGTCATACGATGGAAAAGAATCTTAATAAGTACCTTAGAGAAACTTTAGGCCCTGGCAGGACTTTAGTCTCCCTAGGTTTTTCAGTTGAAGAAATTGAGTCTCTTGGAGACTAATGATTTGCCAGAGTCATGGCTGCTTTATGGATAAATAGAGACTTAATTACAGATACATATCTTAGTCAGATGAGCTACACTATCAGCTGAAAGTGGTCACTCCTGTCTCTGAACTACAGTATGTAATTGTTTAATCTGATTTGCTCCACCTCAGTTTCTGACTGACCTACTTGTCTTTCAAGATTTATGATGATGTCACACATCATCTATTAAGATTCCTCCAACTTTGCCACTACTCATTGATCTCTACCTGTCCTGAACTCTTTGTTTTGTTAAGATTTTATTTTTTTCCTTTTTCTCCCCAAACCCCACCAGTACATAGTTGTATATTCTTCGTTGTTGGTCCTTCTAGTTGTGGCATGCGCCTCAGCGTTGCCTGGTGAGCTGTGCCATGTCCCCGCCCAGGATCCAAACAGGCGAAAGCCCGGGCCGGCAAAGCGGAGTGCTCAAACTTAACCACTCAGCCCCGGGGCCGGCCCCTCTTTTTTTTTTTTTTTTTTTTTTTTTTTAAGGAAGATTAGCCCTGAGCTAACTGCTGCCAATCCTCCTCTTTTCGCTGAGGAAGACTGGACCTGAGCTAACATCCATGCCCATCTTCCTCTACTTTATACGCGGGATGTCTACCACAGTATGGCTTGCCAAGTGGTGCCATGTCCGCACTCGGGATCCCACCAGGCAAACCCCAGGCTGCCAAAGCGGAACGTGCGCACTTAACTGCTGCGCCACTGGGCCGGCCCCTCCTGAACTCTTAAACAGCCAGACTAAAAACTTTTTTTCGGTGCTTAACTATACAAAGTAGTGTCACGAAGAGAGCATACACTTTGCTGACAGCCAAGCGATTGCAGGATTTCTCTCTGGATAAATTAACAATTGAAGAAATCAGACCTATAGGTGCTGACACTTGGGGATCTCCATTGAAATGACTCAAGCACATCATCCTACAATAAAGCACAAAAATAAACTCCACCCGTCTCTCTAAAACTTCCAATCAGCTTTTGGTTCTGGTCTCTTAAAGATGAACAGATAACCATGGATCACTCCATGTTTGAAGAAAACTTTTAAGTTGAAAGGCAAAGAGCAAAATGAACAAACCAACAAAAAAGCAATTCAAGACAATGCAGAGAACAGAAGAAAACTTAAGTATAATAAGTAACTTTACAGAGATGAGAGAAGATTTTGCACCCATGACACAAGAATAAAAGGCCATGGAAAGGAATATTCAGAGAATCAAAATGAGCCCTAAGAAATGAAAAATATGCTAAATAAAAAAAATCCATAAATGGATTGTAAGATAAGCTGAGGAAATGTCCCAGAAATAAAAAGAGAAAACCATGGAAATAAGAGAGAAAAGTTAAGAAGGTTAGTGGATTAGAATAGGAAATCGAATACCCAAATAGAGCAGAGAATATTGAGGAAAGGAAATTATCAAACAAATAATTCAAAAGTTTTCCAGAACTATCAGACATGCATTTTCAAATTGGATCAGCCCACCAAGTGGGCAAAATGGATGAAAAGGACCAACAACAAGGGACATAACTGAAATTTCAGAACAGTGGGAATCTAAAGAAGGTCATAAGAATTTTCACAGAGAAAAAAAAGCATGTTATATGAAAAGGACAAGAACAAAGATATCTTTGAACTTGACAGTAGAAACGCTGCAAGATGTAAGACAATGTAGTAAAGCCTTCGAAAATATTTTTAAACTAGAATGTTATACCCAACCAAATACCCAATCAAGTATGAAAGTAAAACAATTCTTTTTCAGACACGAAGGTTCAAAAAAATTATCTTTTATGCACCCTTTCTCAGGAAGCAACTGGAAGCTGTGTGACACCAAAACAAGGCAGTTCATTATGAGAGGGCAAAACTGAATCTAGAAAATGGGAAACAAACACAGGGGGTACCATGCAAAAGAGAATCTTGAGGGCATTCCTGGTAGGAATGTGAAATGGTGCAGCCACTGTGGAAAACAATATGGCAGTTCCTCAAACAAACTAAGCAGAATTACCATATGATCCGGCAATTTCACTTCTAGCTGATACATCCAAAAGACTTGAAGCAGAGACAAATATTTGCAGACCAATATTCATAGCAGCATCATTCAAATAGCCAAAAAGTTAAAATAACCCCAAAATCCGTCAACAGGTGAATGGATAAACAAAATGTGGTATATACATACAATGGAATATTATTCAGCCTTAAAATCAGAATCAAGTTCTGATACATGCCACAACATGGATGAACCTTGAAAATATTATGCTAAGTGAAATAAGCCAGATAATAAATGGCAAATACTGTATGATTCTACTTATTGAGGTACCTAAAACAGTCAAATTCATAAAGACAGAAAGTAGAATAGTGGTCTAGGGGCAGGGGCTTGGTGGAGAATGGGAGTCATTATGTAAGTTTCAGTTTGGGATGATGAAAAATTCTGGAAATGGATAGTGGTGATGGTTGCACAAAAATGTGCATGTACTTAATGCCACTGAATTATACACTTTTTAAGTGTATATAACTTAAGTGTATAATTTAAGCCTTTTTAAAAGGCTGAAATAGTAAATTTTATGTATATTTTACAATTTTTAAAATAATTGAGAAAATATTCAGGATCTATGGTTAAGCAGAGTTCTTAGACTTGATATCAAAATCATGATCATAAAGGAAACGTTGATAAGTTGGGCTTATCAAAATTAAAAGATTTTGCCTTGCAAAAGACTGTGAAAAGGATGAAAAAAGCCTCAGACTAGGGTAAAATGTTTGCAAACCACATATTCAGCAAAAGACTAATAGTAGACTACAAAAGAACTTTCAAAACTCAACACTAAGGAAACAAATAATCCAATTAGAAAATGGGTAAAATAAATTGCATTATTTTCTATTGCTTCCATAAGAAATTACCTGAAAAGACCACATTTTTATTTTCTTACAGTCAAACACAGGCCTCGCTGGCCTAAGATCAAGGTGTCAGCAGGGCTGTATTCCTTTCTGGAGGCTCTTGGAGGAGAGTCTTTCCTTGCCTTTCCAGCCTCTAGAGGTCACCTGCGTTCCTTGGCTTATGGCCCCCATCTCCATCTTCAAATCTAGCAATATTCCACCTCTCTACAATCACCGCATCTCTGATTTTTCTTTGTTAGTCACATCTCCCCAAGAAATATTTTCCACTTAAGGACTCGTGGGATTAAACTGGGCCCACCTGGATAATTCACGACAATCTCCCCATCTCAAGGTCCACACCCTTAGTCACATCATCAAAGTACCTTTGCTGTGTAAGGTAACATATGCTGAGGTTCTGGGGATTATGGCATGATATCTTTGAGAAACCATTGTTCTGCCTATCACAGACATAAATAGACATTTTACTAAAGAAGATGTAAAGATGGCAAAATAAGCACATAAAAGATGTTCAACTTTATTAGCAATTAGGGAAATGCAAATTAAAGTCACAGTGAGATGTCACTACATACTTATTAGAATGACTAACTTAAAATAGCAGTGACACTAAATGTTTGTAAAAATATGGAGAAAAATCATTAATAAATTGTTGATGGGAATATAAAATCGTGCAGCCACTCTGGAAAATAGCTTGGCAGTTTCTTATAAAACTAAACATATGCTCACTATATGACCCTGCAATTGTCCCTTGGCCATTTATTCCAGGGAAATGAGAACTGTGTACACACAAAACCTGTACATTAATATTTATAGGAGCTTTATTTGTAATAGCCAAAGCTGTAAGCCACCAAAATGTCCTTTAATAGGTGAATGATTAAACAAACTGTAGTACGTCTGCTACATGGGATACTACACAGCAATAAAAAGGAGTCAGCTATTGAAACATGCAACAGTTTGGAGGGATCTCAAGAGAATGATGCTGAGTTAAAAAAAAAAAACTAATCCCAAATGGTTACATGCTGTATGATTCCATTTATATAACATTCTTGAAATGGCAAAATTATAGATATGTAGAAGAGATTAGTGTTTCCAGAGGTTAGGCATTGGGAAGAAAGGAAAAAGGGGTGGGTGTGACTATAAAGAGATAGCACAAGGAAGCCTTGTGATAATGGAACATTTCTGTATCTTGATGGTAGTGATGGTTACATGAATCTACACATGTGATAAAATTGCATACTCTACACACTATTCACACTCACATACAAATAAGTGCATGTAAAAGCTGGTAAAATCAGCAAATTCTGGTTAAGAGAACTGGATTGTACCAATGTCAATTTCCTGGTTTTGATACTATACTATAGTTACATAAGATATTACCATTGGGGAAAACTGGGTGAAAGGTATATGGGACTCCCTATACCTTTTTCTTTTTTGCAAACTTTCAAAGTATATGTATGTGTGTGTGTATATATATATATATATATATATGATAATTTTAATTCAGTTACATATTTTCACATACACAGCAGTTAGGATGCATTTGGCTGCAAGTAGCAATCAAGTAAAAATGTATTAAATAAGTGGATTTTGTTTTGTCTCACATAACAAAAATTCAAGAGGTAAGGCAGTTTCAGGGTTCATTAATTTACCACCTCAACATGGTCGTCAAATACCTAGCTTGTGCATACTTGTGCTCTTTCATTTCCAGATTGTTGGCTTAAAACTGTCCACTTCGTCTCAAAATGGCTATATGTCTGCAACACCATATATACAGCTGGAATTGAAAAATGTGTTTAACTCAATGCAATTGAAAAGTCTTAGCTCTCTGGTGTCTATTGTGTCAAAAGCCACTGTCATTTCCCCCATAAATGACTGCAGCAACTTCCTTGTAATCCTGCCTAAAATATTGTTCCCTTCTAATCCCTTCTCTGCAATGAAGCACAGTGATCTTTTCATCTTTTCTTTTTCTTTTCTAAATCACAATGTCATTCACCCCCTAAAATAACTAATTTTTTTTAACCTTTTATTTTTCGTTTTTCTCCCAAAGCCCCCTGGTACATAGTTGTGTGTTTTTAGTTGCGAGTCCTTCTAGTTGTGGCATGTGGGATGCCGCCTCAGCATGGCTTGTTGAGTGGCGCCATGTCTGCGCCCAGGATTCAAACTGGCGAAACCCTGGGCCACCGAAGCGGACAGCACGAACCCAACCACTCAGCCCTGGGGCTGGCCCCACTAATTTTTTGTCAGCATTGATGGGAGGAGATCCAGGCTCCTTCCTTGATTTAACTCTTTAGCCTATTTTCCACCATTCCCTGCAGAACTTTACACTCTAATGACCCCCAATTGTTAATGGTTTTCTGAACTCTTTGCTCATGAGGTCCCTTCAGCCTGGCATGCCCATGCTTTCCATTCCCAAATCTACCCGTTTCATCTAGGAAATGGCTCTTCATCCTTTAAGAATCAACGAGGAGAGCGAGTCACATGGCCGAGTGGTTAAGTTCTCGTGCTCTGCTTCAGCTGCCCAAGGTTTCGCCAGTTGGGATGCTGGGTGCCGACCTAGCACCGCTCATCAAGGCGATGTCCCATATAGCAGAACTAGAAGGACCTACAACTAGAATATACAACTATGTACTGGGGGGCTTTGGAGAGAAGAAGAAGAAAAAAAAAAGATCGGCAAGACGTTAGCTCAGGGCCAGTCTTTAAAACAAACAAACAAAAAGAGCAGTTCTTATTTAAAAAAAAAAAAAAAATGAACCAGAACAGCAAATCATTCTCCTGGAAGGGTTCTCCACAATTCTTCATCACAGTAATGACAGGCAAGAGAGTTTTACTACAGAATTGTAGGACTGAGCTGGAAAAGCAACAAAGAGCTGTTGAAAAACAAACAGAACTTCTAACCTGAGGTAGGATTCTACATAGGGAGTTTTTAACTGTCAGTTGTTCATATATCAGTGACAGCCTGTACATACCACAATTTGTTTCTCTCTGATGCTATGATGCTTTTGAAATGAAGACCTGTTAGGCAAATAATGAAAAGTAGCTTCCCAAACTGCTGATTATTCATGAAATGTTTCCATTTATCTCTGAATCGTAACATAGCTAACTTTTGAGAGCCGGAGTTATTGTTGAAGCCTGAGGAGGTATTCTTGTTTTCTTCTATCTAGGCACATATTACCCTGTATCAAATGTTTCCTTCTCAGCATCATTGCTTACCCACTTACATTTTTCTCTCCTTTAATATGTCATGAAGCTTTATGTTAAATGCTTTTTTATTATTACTTATAAAATGAAGAAAGAAAACAGGAAATTTGTAAGCTATTTGGGAAGAAAAAGGAATATCAATGTAATAATCATTTAAAATTATATTGGCACGAATCTACAGCATTTCTCTTTTATACTCTGATGAAGCTAATGAAAAACAGAACTAGCAAATTCAAATATTTGCATAAATTGAACCCTTGGAAAGAACAGTTGTTGCAGTCTAACTACTCCATCCAAAGTTTGAGGGGGTATGTTTCTCTACAAAAGCTATGTAAGCATTCTGGGTGAACATTCCTCACATTGTAGCATGTGCATACAAAGTTAGCATACCTCCCCTTACCTCATGCCCCCAACATCGAGTCAATTTTAGACATTAAGAAAAGACATACAGTATACATTGAACCTGATTCAATTAGCTGATAGATTCAGGAATCACGCCTTCTAACCCTATTAGTGGAATTTAAGAATGCTTTAAGCCAACTACTTAAGCAAACTTTGATTTTCTTACCTGCTAAGGGCATAAAAAGTAAAAGAAAAAAACCCAAAAAGCCCTAAGAATCTACAGTGTAGATTCTACACAAAACACCAAACTTCTAGGACTGTTAGAAGAATTCCACTCTCTACTTTAGGCAAATTGTATTGTCTGAAATTTTAACAATCAGTTTATATTGCTCCCCCTCCCAAATGATTAGAAGATTCTTGTGTTATACTGAAGTTCAATTCCCTGTTGGCCGTGGAGCGTGGTAAAGAGTGTGGTATCTGGAGGCCATCTTGAGTGAATCCTCACAGCAGTAGGACTGTTGGAAAGTGATTTAGTCTTCTGCAGTTTGTTCCCTCAACCTGTCAGTAGTTTAATTTTCAAATGTGATGGTATATAAGCTCCTGAACCTGTGCTCCTATGAGTCAGAAGCCTGGCAGCTTAACTGTGACAGAGCCACCAAATGTCACACAAACCAGTAAGAAGTCCAACCTAGAAATTGAGATAAATTGCTGGAGGCCAAGCAAGGACCAACTCCAGAGTGTAAAGCTTCTGGAGTCTATAGTCATGCAGTGGGTGGGGGGATCCCACACTCATGCTGACTTTTCCTGTGGGAGACCCACCAGGCTCTCATAGCATTGGAGGGTGGGGAGAATCCAGAGAAATCCCCCCTTCTCCATTACGCTGGCTCTATATTGCTTTCAAAATCATCAGATAGTCAGAAGATTTTACAAATGATTTGTCTGGTGATTCTGTCTGTATCTTTTATGAGGAGAATCGAGGAATTCAAGCCCCCAAACCCTCAGTCCATTTATTTTATACAAATAAATATGATTATTTTACTTAAAGAGTGGGATATCAGAGTAAGAATTTCTAAATAATTAATTTGGTTCTCCCCATTTAAAATGTAGATATCCACTGATCCTACACTTTCTTAGCACCTACTATGTCAACACACTGTGCTAGCAACTATGAGAATCAAGAACCCCCAGGAGCAGCCCTGAAGAGGGACATCTAGGAAAGGACTCAAGAGATCTGCTACTACTTAACTGTTGTGTAACCTTTGACATATTTAAATATGTAAAATGCAGAGACTAAATTAGATGATTTCTCCAACCCGATGGTAGATTGCAAAAATAGCCACACTATGCATCACTTCCTGTGTGCAGGGGACTTTACAGCTCCTTGAATCGAGAGGTGGAACATTTTTCCTTACCCCTTGGAACTGAGCTGTCTTTGTGACTTGCTTTGACAAAGAATAAACAGCACTAGAAGTTTATTTTTTATATATACAGTTTCAGAATAAGAGGAAATTTATTCTTTTGAATTCCGCAAAACATCAATAGACCTGTTACTAAAGTAAAGCTATAACTAGAAGTTTCCTCAGGACGGGAGAACACTACTGACAGAGTCTTAGCAGTGTGTCAGAGGGGGAGTCAGAAATGAATCATTTATAGGGCTTTGGATCCTGAGTTCATTGGTTTGAGATGGGTCTGTCAAGGCAAGGAGCTGATTGGGATAAGGAAAATTTGTGACATAATTGTTTAGGATTTGGTAGACAAAAAGAAGAGAGGATCTTGAGTGACTCTTTGTCACTTGTCACAAGTGTATATTGTAGATACCTGCAAGCTAATTGTGGAAGTGAGCAGTCTACTGCCTCAGATAAATTCATCTGTGGGAATTTTCTAAAGAAGTGAAATAATAATTCATTCCAGGCAAAATTTCCTTGAACTAACAACTCAGTCAAGTTGACGCAGATGGTCTACAGGCGTATGTAAGTCATATTGTTATAGATATTCTGAATTCTGAATCCATATTAACTTTATGAGCATAAAATTACTGACATTTTTATCTTTTACATTTCTAATGTAACTATAGTTTGTTTTCTTTTTCATTCATTATATTGCTTATGTGTGCTTTCCTTTTTCCTTGAAAAATTTTCCAAACGTTTTTTCTATTTTAAGATTTTTCACTGAACCAGTTTCTGAAATTATTTTTTCTCTTTTTGTATCTTAGTTTTCTCTTTCATTGAATTCTGCTCTTATTTTTATCATCTCCTTCCTTCCACTTTCTTTGGGGTTTATTCTGTTGTTTATTTTCTAATTTCTTAAGTTAACCCTTTATCTTATTACTATTCAGCCTTTCTTCTTTGCTAACATAAACCTTAAATCTATAAATTCCCAAAAGGACCACTTCTGCTGCATCTCACAAGTTTTGGTGTGTAGTATTTTCATTTATCATTCAATTCTAAGTATTTTTTTTACAATATAATTTCTTCTTTGACCCATAAATTATTTTACATGTGCTTTTAAAATTTTGATGTAGTTGGAGATTTCATTTATTTTTATTTTTACTTTCTTCCAGCATTATTGAGATATAATTGACATATAACATTGTGTAAATTTAAGATGTACAATGCATTGATTTGATACACATATATTGCAAAGTGATTGTCACAGTAATGTTAGTTAACACCTTTATCACCTCACATAATTACCATTCATTTTTGTGGTGAAAATATTTAAGATTTACTCTCTTAGCAACTTTCAAGTATGTAACACTACATTGTTAACTATGATCGCCATGCTGTATGTTAGATCCCCAGAACTTATTCATCTTATAATTGGAAGTTTGTAGCCTGTGACTAACATCTCCTCATTTCTCCTAACCTCCAGCCTCTGGCAACTATCTAGGCTCTGTTTCTAAGTTTGGCTATTTTAGATTCCACATATATGTGAGATCATACAGTATTCGTCTTTCTGTCTTGCTTATTTCAGTTAGGTTAATGCCCTCAACTTCTACCCATGTTGTTGCAAATGACAGTATTTCCTTCTTCCTCATGGCTGAATAATTTTCCATTGTATACATATATGTATATACCACATTTTCTTTATCCATTATTCCATAGATGGACACTTGCTTTTTTGGTATCTTAGTTATTGTGAATAATGCTGCAATGAACATGGGAGTGCAGATATGCCTTCAAGATACTAATTTCATTTCCTTTGGATATATACCCAGAAATAGGAGTGCTGGATAATATGATAGTTCTACTTTTAATTTTTGAGGAACCTCCATACTGTTTTCCATTGTGGCTGTATCAATTTATATTCCACCAACAGTGCACGAGGCTTCCCTTTTCTCCACATCCTCACTAGCACTTGCTATCTCATGTCATTTTGATGATAGCCATTCTAACAGATGTGAGGTGATGTCTCATTGGGCTTTTGATTAGCATTTCCCTGATGATTAGTGATGTACATCTTTTGATCAGTGTTCTTGTACATATTTTCATGTACTTGTTGGCCATCTTTGTCCTATATGGAAAAATGTCTATTCAGTTCCTCAGCCTACTTTTTAATCACATTGCCTTTTTTTTTCTATGGAGTTGTATGAGTTCCTTATATGTTTTGGATATTAACCCTTTATCAGGTGTATGATTTGCAAATATTTTCTCCCATTCCATAGGTTGGGAATTTTGCTGCTTGTTTTTTTGCTGTCCTGAAGCTTTTTAGTTTGATATAGCCCCACTTGTTTATTTTTGCTTTTGTTGCTTGTGCTCTTGGTGCCATATCCAAAAAATCTTCCCAAGACCAAAGTCAAGGAGCTTTTTCTCTATGTTTTCTTTTAGGAGTTTTACAGTTTCAGATCTTATATTTAAATCTTTAATCCATTTCAAGTTAATTTTTGTGAATAGTGTAAAATAGGAGTTTACTTTCATTCCTCTGCATGTGACTATACGGTTTTCCCAACACCATTCATTAAATAGACTAGCGTTTCCCCATTGAGTATTCTTGGCTCCCTTGTCAAATATTAATTGACTGTATGTTTGTGGGTTTATTTCTGGGCTCTCAATTCTGTTCCATTAGTCTGTGTGTCAGTTTTTATGTCAGTGCCATACTGTTTTGATTACTATGACTTTGTAGTATAGTTTGAAATCAGGAAGTGTGATGCCTCCATATTTATTCTTCTTTATCAGAATTGCTTTGGCTATTTGGGGTCTTTTCTGGTCTCATACAAATTTTAGGATTGTTTTTCCTATTTCTGTGAAAAAGTGTCATTGGAATTTTGATAGTGAATACATTGACTTTATAGGTGACTCAGTGGTATGGACATTTTAACAATACTCTTTCTTCCAATCTATGAACATGGTATGTCCTTCCATTTATTTGTATCTTCTTCAATTTCTTTCACTGAAGTCTTATACAAGAACAAACTAAGCCCAAGTTAGCAGAAAGAAGGAAATAACAAATCAGAGCAGAAATAAATGAAATAGAAAATAGAAAAAAATCAATAAAACTAGGAGCTAGTGTTTTGAAAAGATCAACAAAATTCCAAAACCCTAAGCTAGACTAAGAAAAAAAGAAGGAAAACAACCAAATAAAATGAAAAATGAAAGGAGAGACATTACAAGTGATGCCACAGAAATAAAAAGGATCATTAGAGACAATTATGGACAATTACATGCCAACAAATTGGATAATTTAGAAGAAATGGATAAATTCCTAGAAACATACAACTTACAAAGATTAAATCATGAAGAAATAGAAAGGCTGAATAGACCTATAACTAATAAGAAGATTGAATCAGTAATCAAAAACCTTCCAAAGAAAAGCCCAGAACCACAGAGCTTCACTGGTGAATTCCACCAATATTTAAAGAATAGTTAATATCCATTCATTTCAAACAATTCCAAAACATAGAAGAAGAGGGAGCACTTCCAAACTCATTTTATGAAGCCACCATTGCCCTGACACCAAAGCCACACAAAGACACCACACGAAAAATGAAAACTACAAGCCAATATCCCTGATGAATGTAGATGAAAAATCCTCAGCAAAATACTATCCAACTGAAACTGACAGCAGATTAAAAGGATCATATATACTATTGTCACCTGGGATTTCTCCCTTGGGTGCAAGGATGGTTCAACATATGAAAAACAACTAGTGAGAAACACCACAATAACAGAATAAAGGATGAAAATCACATAATTGTCTCAATAGATGCAAAAAAAGCATTTAACAAAATTCAATACCCTTTCATAATAAAAACTCTTGGGGTTGGCCCTGTGGCTGAGTGGTTAAGTTCATGCACTTGGCTTCCCAGTCTAGGGTTTCACTGGTTCAGATCCTGGGTGCAGACATGGCATGACTCATCAGGCCATGCTGAGGTGGCGTCCCACATGCCACTACTAGAAGGACCCACAACTAGAAGGACCCACAACTAAAATGTATGACTATGTACTGGGGGGATTTGGGGAGAAAAAGAAAAAAAGGATTGGTAACTGTTGTTAGCTCAGGTGCCAACCTTTGAAAAAATAAAATAAAATAAATAAAAACTCTCGACAAACTAGGAATAGAAGGAAATTACATCAACATAATAAAGGACATAAATGAAAAGGCCACAGCTAACATCATACCCAATGGTAAAAAACTTAAAGCTTTTTCTCTAAGGTCAGGAACAAGGCAAGGATGCTCACTTTTTATTCAACATACTACTGGAAGTCCTAGCCAGAGCAATTAGGGAATAAAAAGAAAAAAAAAAAAGGCATCCAAATTGGAAAGGAAAAAGTAAAAACTTCCCTGTTTGCAGACACTATGACCTTACATGTAGAAAACCCTAAACACTCCATAAAAACACTTTGAACTATTAAATAAATTCAGTAAAATACAGGATACAAAATAAACACACAAAAATCACTTGCATTTCTATATATTAACAACAAACTATCTGAAAAAGAAATCAGGAAAACAATCTCATTTACAGTAGCATCAAAACAAATAAAATACTGAGGAATAAACTTAACTAAGGAGGTGAGAGACACATGCTGAAAACTAGAAAATATTGATGAAAGAAATTACACAAGACACCAACAAATGGAAAGACATCCATGTTCATGGGTTGAAACACTTAATGTTAAAATGTCCATACTGCCGAAAGCCATCTATAGATTCAGTGCAATCCTTATTAAAATCCCAATGGCATTTTTTTTTACAGGTATAGAAAAAAATTCTAAAATTTATATGGAACCACAGAAGACTACAAATAGCCAAATCAATCTTGAGAAAGGACAAAGCTGGAAGCTCCACACTTTCTGATTTCAAAATATATTACAGAGCTGCTGTAATCAAAACAGTATGGTACTGGCATAAAGATAGACATATAGAACAATGGAACAGGATAGAGCTCAGAAATAAATCCAAACATATAAGTGGATCATCTTCAACAAGGGTCCCAAGAAGACACAATGGGGAAAGCCTAGTTTCTTAAACAAATGGTGATGGGGAAACTAGATATCCACATGCAAAAGAATGAAATTGGACTCTCACACTACATACAAAAATCAACACAAAATGGGTTAAATACTTTAGACGTAAAACCTGAAACTATAAAATTCCTAGAAGACCATAGGGGAGGAGCTTCATGAGATTGGTCTTGGCAGTGCTTTCATGGACAACATCAAAAACAGAGGCAAAAACCCAAAAATAAACAAGTGGGACTATATCAAACTAAAGAGATTCTGAACAGCAATGGAAACAGAGTGAAAAGGCAACTTATGGAATGGGAGAAAATGTTTGCAAATCATATATCTGAAAAGGGGTTAATATCCAAAATATACAAGAAAGTACTAGAACTCAATAGTAAAAAAACTAATAACCTGATTAAGAAATGGTCTAAGGGGGCCGGCCTGGTGGCGCAGTGATTAGGTTTGCATATTTTGCTTCGGCTGCCTTGGGTTTGCTGGTTTAGATCCCGGGTGCAGACATGGCACTGCTTGGCAAGCCATGCTGTGGTAGGAGTCCCACATATAAAGTGGAGGAAGATGGTCACAGATGTTAGCTCAGGGCCAGTCTTCCTCAGCAAAAAGAGGAGTATTGGCAGTGGATGTTAGCTCAGGGCTAATCTTCCTCAAAAAAAATGGTCCAAGGACTTGAAAAACATGTTTTCAAAGAAGACATACAAGAGGCCAACAGGTATACAAAAAAATCCTCATTGTTACTAATCATCAGGGAAATGCAAATCAAAACCACAATGAGATATCACCTCACACCTGTCAGGATGGCTGTTATCAAAAAACCAAAGACTGCACATGTTGGTGAGGATGTGGAGAAACTGGAACTCTTACACTCTGTTGGTGGGAATGCAGCTACTTTGGGTAAACTATGGAGATTCCTCAAAAAATTAAAAATAAAATTATCATATGGTCTAGCAATCCCATTCTAGGTATTTACCAAATAGTTTCAATCAGGACCTTGAATAGATATTAGCACTCCCCTGTTCACTGCAGTACTATTCACAATAGCTAAGATGTGGAAACAACTTTAATGTCCATTGATAGATAAATGGATAAAGAAAATGTGACATATACATACAATGAATACTGTTCATCCTTAAAAATCTGAAATATCTGACAACATGGATGAACCTTGAGGACATTATGTTAAGTGAAATGTCAGTCACAGAAAAACAAATACTGCATGATTCCACTTACATGAGGTATCTAAAATAGTCAAATTCATAGAATCAAAGAGCATAAAAGCAGTTGCCAGGGACTGGGGAAAGCAGTAAATGGGGAGTTACTATCAATGGGCATAACGTTTCCGTCAAGCAGGATAAATCAGCTCTAGCAATCTAGCAGTAAAACATTAGTTTTATATGTTGTTGACATCTAGTCAGCAATAACGTACACTTAAAAATTTGTCAAGGAGCCGGCCCCGTGGCTGAGTGGTTAAGTTTATGCACTCTGCTTCAGTGACCCAGGGTTTCCCAAGATCGGATCCTGGGCGCGGACATGGCCCCGCTCATCAGCCCACGTTGAGGTGGTGTGCCACATGCCACAACTAGAGGCACTCGCAACTAGAATACACAGCTATGTAGTGGGGGGCTTTGGGGAGAAGAAGAAGAAGGAAAAAACAAGACTGGCAACAGATGTGAGCTCAGGTGCCAATCTTTAAAAAAAGAAAAAATTGTCAAGAGGGTAGATCTCATGTTAAGTGTTCTTAGCATAGTCAAAAAGAAAGTAAAATAGAGGATGTGCATACCCTGCAACCCAGAAATCCCACTTCTAAGTATATTCTCTACTGACTCTTCCACATGCATGGAGAGTCATGTACAAGAATGTTCACTGCAGCGTTATTCATAACAGTAAAAACTTACAACCTGAATGAGCACCAGGGAAAGAATGTCATATAAGCTGTGGAACACTGTGTGACGATTCCAATAAATAAACTAGAACAATTTGTATTAGTGTGGGTAGATTTCAAAAATAGTGTTAATTTGAAAAATATTTTTGTAATATTTGATTTAGAAGTGTTTTCAGGGCTGGCCCAGTGGCATAGTGGTTAAGTTCACACATTCTGCTTTGGTAGACCAGAGATTTGCCAGGTTGGGTCCTGGGTGTGGACCTATGCACTGCTTGTCAAGCCATGCTGTGGTAGGCGTCCCACATATAAAGTAGAGGAAGATGGGCACAGATGTTAGCCCAAGGCCAGTCTTCTTCAGCAAAAAAGAGGAGGATTGGTGGCAGATGTTAGCTCAGGGCTAATCTTCCTCAAAAGTAAATAAATAAAAGAAGAAAAAAATAAAAGTGTTTTCAAAAAAATCCATGGCTCATTATTTTTATGCACTCTTGGTAAACAGGTCTTTTTGTGTCCTTTTCATCCTCAAATGAATCCTCTTTACTGTCTTGCCATCTCCTCCTTTCATTTGTTAAGAAATAATTTTCTTGCCGGTATTGTAGAAAGAACAATACTTGTTTCCTGGCTTGTTACAAGATTGTATTTCCATTCACAAATTTGTCATGGTATATTAAAACACAAATAAGGTAGCTATAATCAATGGCAGTGGAACTCTAAAATACAATTACGGTGCTTCACAATTTGACTGGAAATGACAAATTGTAATTTCAATTACAGCATATTACAATTAATGCTAAATTGCCAACAGTGAATACATTTAACCCCCTTTCACACTTGTAATCAGTCAAGCATGAGATAAAGCATATCAGGGAGCACAAATCAGGCAAAATAAAAAGCACAAGCACTTGCAGAAGAAATATTGCAATATCCATTTCTGTTAAAGTCAATTTTTGTTTAATGTTTTTGTTTTAGGCAATTTTTATTATTAGGCAATGTTAAAGGCAATTTTTGTGGTAAACCATTTCATCAAATTTCCTCACAAGAACAGTTAATTTAAGGGAGCAGCCCCGTGGCCGAGTGGTTAAGTTCTCATGTGGCAGCCCAGGGTTTCACCAGTTGGGATCCTGGGCGCAGACATGGCACCACTCATTCGGCCATGTTGAGGTGGCATCCCACATACCACAACTAGAAGGACCCACAACTAAAATATGCAACTATGTACTTGGGGTATTTGGGGAGAAAAAGCATAAAAAAAAAAGACAAACAGTTAATTTAAATGGAAAATAACTTCCAATGTATCTTATGAAAATAACATCCTCTTTACAAAAAACTGGATTATAACATGTCTTTCTTTACATGGAGAATTTTTCTGTTATTGAAATGTATTTTCATCAAGAGAATAAAAACAAAAACAAGATACCTGTGGCCACATTGATGTAACCTTTAACTATACTTACCTGCTAATGAGTGAAATGTGGTAACTTGTCAGCACGCCTCAGCGAGTGCCAGTAGCATACATTTATCCTGAGTCTATATTGAATCACAGAACATTGGAAGCTTCCCTTAGGAATAATTACACTACACCATGAAACTCATATACTCTTTTTCCAAGATAATAAGTTTCATCTTTTTAAATTTGAAATTGCATTCCAAGAACGAATTTTTCTCTGTATTTGATTGTGCCCATTATAAAGGTTATCACTCCGCCTGCAATTATCCAGAATGCTCGACATGCAAGCTCGAAATAAGGATTGAGTCAGCCTCTTTGTGGTGAAAAATTAATAAGAGGCTACCATTTAATAGGGAAAATTAATCTGTAGTAAACAGCACCACAATCTCCTAATAGAATTCATGCTCCCCTTTCTAATTCACTCTCAGAAAATAACGTAAGGGTTGAAAGAACTGGTTGATAATTAATCTTTTAGAAAACTTCAAGGAAGAAGGATTTATTTTTTATTTTTCAGTTGTTATTAGTGTCCTATAAAGTAACCAATAAGTACTTGGTCTTGCTCTTCTGTCCTCTCAAGTGTCTGGATCCCATTACTACTCATGGCTACAAAAAACACAGTCATAACAACTGTCTATGGCCACCATCACTGAAGGGAACCATAAGCAACCATTGGAGACATTTTGCCTCTCTCAACAGACTGACTTTCGTCTTCCCTTGTAATCGAGGATTACCTGTTCCAGTGGTTCTCAACCCTAGCCATACATTAGGATCATCTGAAGAATTAACAAATATGTCTGTGCTCAGTCCCTAACCCTGATCAATATTTCTAGGAGTGGGGTCAAGAATCAGTGTAGAAACTCCCCAAGTGATTCAAATGTATACTTAGGGTTAAGAACTATCTCCCCTGTTATTTCTTTGTACTTTTGTCCTTCCTCTGTCTTTGGCTTAAACCTATCATTTTCAAACCTATTTTAGCAGCAGAACTATTTTCAAAGAATCCTAATAAAGAATACAAGTTAAAGGGGTAAACAGTGTAATGGTTAATCTTATGCATCAACCTGATTAGGCCACAAGGTGCCCAGATAAAACTTTGTTTCTGGATTTGTCTGTGAGGGTGTTTCTGGATGAGACTGCATTTGAATCAATGGACTCAGTAAAGTAGATTTCCCTCTCCAACGTGATTTGGCATCAGCCAACCTGTGTGTGGCTTGAAAAGAACAAATGGTGAAGGAAGAATATCCCTTTTTTCCTGCCTCACTGATTGAAGTGGGACTTCTCACCTCATTTTCTACCCTGGGGCTGGGATTTACATAATTGCATCCCCTGGTTCTCACACATTCAGACTCGGATTGAGTTACAGTCATGCACCCTATAAAGATGTTTTGGTCAGTGAAGGACTGCATATATGATGGTCTCATAAGATCATAATGGAGCTGAAAAATCCCTATTGCCTAGTGATGTCAGAGCCATCCTAACATCGCAGCACAATGTGCTACGTGTTTGAGGTGATGCTGGTGTAAACAAACTTACTGTGCTGCCAGTCATATAAAAGTATAGCACATACAATTATGGACAGAACATAATAACGGATAATGATAATAAATGACTATGTTATTGATTTATGTATTTACTATACTATACTTATCATTATTTTAGTGTACACTTTCTATTTAAAAAAAGTTTACTGTAAAACAGTATGCAATGTTACATGAGCAGCAGCCTCATACATCTCATGTTTACTGTATGTCTTGATTGCATCATTTTCTCTTGTACTTGATTTAATCTCATGTTGTTTTGTTCATCATGGTCCCTAAACATACAAAATCCACTGCTAATGTGGCCAGTCAGAGGCTATGTTGAATGATTGACTGGAAAACAAAATTAAAAGTGATTAAGGACTATGAAGGTGGAAAATCAGTGACCGTTATTGCTCACCAGTCAGGCATGTCCCATTCCACCTTAGCCACAATCCTGAAGAACAAGAACAAAGTGATGGAAGCTGTTAAAGGATCTGTTTCATTGAAGATAACAAGACTAACAGAAATTCAATGAGGGCCTACAGCAGACATGGAGAAACTTCTAATGACCTGGATTGAAGACCAGACACAGAAGCATGTCCCTCTCAGCATCATGATGCTCATGGTCAAAACAAAAAGTTTGTTTGCCATATTGAAATAAAAGCCTGGACCTGACTATGATGTTGAATATACTGCTAGTTCTGGGTGATTTAAACAGTTCAAGAATCATTATTCATTAATAATGTGAAAGTTGAGTGGTGAGTCAGTGAGTGATGATATGAAGGCAGCTGAAGAATCTTTGGAAACTCTAGGTAAGCTGATTGTGGAGAAAGATTACTTGCCAGAACAAATATTCAATATGGATGAAACCTCTCTACTCTGAAAATGGATGCCTAAAAGGACTTTCATCCATAAGGAGGCCAAATCAATGCCAGATTTCAAGGCTTTTAAGGGCAGGATAACAGTCTCGCTTGGGGTTAATGCTGCAGCCTACAAATTGAAACCCATTGTGATCTGGCACAGTTAGAACTTCAAGGCCTTCCAGCATATCATAAGCGCACACTGCCAGTGTATCACAGGAGCAAGATATCATGGATGACCCATTTCCTCTTCCAAGATGCCCTCCTGAATTGCTGTGTCAGAAAAATGGAGAAGTACTATTTGGATGATAACATATTTTTCAAGATTTTGCTCACTTTTGCTAATGCTCTTGGACATCCTCCTTTTATTGATCTTTATCCCAATATGAAAGCAGTGTTACTTCCTCCAAACACCACCTCTTTGATCCAACCAATGGATCAAAGAGTTATAGCAGCTTTTAAGGCCTGCTACCTGAGAAGGACGTTTGCTCAGGCTATTGCTGCAACCGAGGAAGACACTGAGAAGACACTGATGCAATTCTGGAAGGATTACAATATCTATGACTGCATCAAGAACCTTGCTTGGGCTTGGGGTGATGTCAGTAGGAGTGTATGAATGGCATCTGGAAGAAGACACTCAAGAAGTTCACCCATGACTTCAAAAGATTTGCCAAGGACGAGGAGGTTGCAAAAATCAACAAGGCTGTGGCTGAGATGGCAAACAGCTCTAACCTGGGTGTGGATGAGAATGACATTGAGGAGGCCCTAGAGGTGGTTCCTGAGGAATTGACTAATGAGGAGTTGTTGGAACTGGAACAGGAACACAGAGCTGAGGAAGAGGTAAGAGAAAAGGAAACTGCAGGAGAAGAAGGGCCCCAAAGAAATTCACAGTGAAGGGTTTAGCAGAAGCTTCTGCAGACCTCAACAAGCTCCTTAAAAGGTTTGAAAACACGGACCCCAAGACCAAAAGGTTTTCATTAATAGAGAGGAATGTTCATGGTGCATTATCTGCTTAGAAGCAAATCTATGATGAAAAAAAGAAACAAACCAAGAAAACCAGGATGGACATATTTCTGAAAGAGTGACTCCTCCTCAAGAAGAGCCTCAGGCAGGTCCTTCAGGAGGGGTTCCAGAAGAAGGCATTGCTAGCATAGGAGATGACAGCTCCAACGTGTCATTGCCCCTGAAGACCTTCCAGTGGGACAAGAGGTGGAGGGGAAGACAGTGATATTGATGATCCTGATCCTGTGTGGGCCTAGGCTAATATGTGTGTTTGTGTCTTAGTTTTTAAAAAAAATTTCAAAAAGTAAAAAGAAAATAAATTTTAAAAATAGAAAAAAGCTTATAGAATAAGGATATAAAGAAAGAAAATATTTTTGTACAGCTGTACAATGTGTTTGTGTTTTAAGCTAGGAGTTATTACAAAAGAATTAAAAAACATTAAAAAGTGTATAAAGTAAAAAAGTTACAATAAGCTAAGGTTAGTTTATTATTGAAGAAAGAAAAATATTTTTTAAATAAATCCGAGGTAGGCTAAGTGAACAGTGTTTATAAAGTCTACAGTAGTGTAACTAACAGGGCTAATAAACAGATAATAACAACAGTCCCAGCCTTCAAAGTAGCTCCTGATCAAATGTAGAAGACAGGAAAATAGATGATCACAATTCAGGGTTCATTCATTCAACACATAATTAGCGAGCTGCTATGATGTCCCAGCATTATTCTAGGTGCTAGAAATACAGAAGTAAACAAAGCAGACAAAAATCCCTGTCCTCTCTGATTTTACATTCTAGTCAGGGAAAACAGATATAAACAACATAAACAGGTAAAAATTATGTTGGAGGGGCTAGGAAGTCTTGAAGAAGTTATAATTTTAAAGTGTTTGAGAAGTCATGGGGTGCAATGGAAAACAGAGGAAAGGCATCTTGAAAACAGTTGTACTTGATCTTGGTAAAAGCAATTTTGCAGAGTGATGGCATCAGGTGGAAAACTTCAAAAATAGGTTGAGGAATAAAGGGAAAATAGGAAAACATGGAGGCACCAGTGTGGGCTTTCAATAAATGTGATTATAAAACAGGAAAGAAGAAGAGATGCTCACAATTAAGGATGGATTTTGTTTTCAGTGGGGGAGGTTCTTGTCATGTTTATAATTCTAGGAAAAGGGCCAGTAGAGAGAATGTTGTTCAATATGCTGTGGGAAAAATGAGATCATGTCTAAAAAGACTACCAGGTGGGAGGGAGTGGGATACAATTGGTGGGAAGTGTTAGCCTTGGGTGAAATGGTACAAACAAGATGTCCTGCTAATAGTAATAATTGCCAATATTTATTAAAAACTTACCATGTGTCAGTGTTCTAAGCACTTTATATGTTATAACTCACTTAATACTCTCAGTAACCTTATGAAGTGCATACAGTTTTTATCTCTATCTTATAAATGAGGACACTGGGGCACAGAAAGTTAAATTCACACAGGGAAATGTAAAATAAAATTTCAAACCCAGGCATCTGGCCTCAGAGTCTTCAGTCTCAACCTTTATCCTACACTGACAAGAAGGTTTTGTCAGGAGAGGAGGAGTGGAGGTCAAGGGGTTTGAATCGTGATTTGATTTTTTTTTTCCTGAGGAAGATTTGCCCTGAGCTAACATCTGTTGCCAATCTTCCTCTTTTTGCTTGAGGAAGATTCTCCCTGAGCTAACATCTGTGCTAATCTTCTTCTATTTTGTACGTGGGTTGCCACCACAGCATGGCTGGTGGCTGAGGAGTGGTGTAGGTCTGTGCATGGGAACCAAACCCAGGTTGCCAAAGCAGAGCACACTGAACTTAACCACTAGGCCACAGGGCTGGCCCCATGACTTGAATTTTTAGAGGTGGAGGTGTCTAAGGATGAGCAAAGGGTTAGGGGTTTTCAGAGTGTCACACTGAATACATGGCTAAAATATTGAAACAAAAAGGAACATGGAGGTTGCTCATTTTGTTTAAGCCCAGAGATGACCACTAGATTACAAACTATCAGAGCAGGAGCCACATCCATTTGGTTCACTGCTGGGGACCCATACAACATCCAGCACTGGACCTGGTGAATAGCAGGCCCTCATTCAAAAGACCCGTTAGCTGAGTTAAGATAACTTATGGTAAATATGTGCCTCGGGTTGGGTTGGGTTGGTATTGGGTTGAACCATGTGAAATTGCCATTCCCGTTAGTCTCAGTTATTCTGCAAACCACTCCCCCATCTTACCTTCCCTTCTTATTTTTCTTACCAGGCCCAAAGCCCCAGTCAAGGTAATTTGTTGGCTAAAATTTGCCATTTCCCATTTTCATGACTTTGCATATATCTTCCTCTTAAAATGTCTCTTTCACCCTCAATTCACATCTCTCTTCTTTCAAAGTCTACTGCAAATATTACTATTCCCAAGTATTCTTAAATGATTAAATCTACCTTTGTTAATTTTTGACTTTGTGATTTCTTGTGTCCCATCCTCATTGTTTCTTTGCAAAAATACTGGTTTTTAGCAAATGTTCTGTTTATAAACCATGTAAGTTTTCTTTCTTCAGCTTTATTTATTTGATTTCTGGAATAGGCACTATATTTGCATGGCTCCTACATAAAAAAAAAAAGTACAAAAACGTATCCAGTGGAAATTTCACTTCTCATCCTTTCCCCCATCTAACCAAATTTCTCTCCTCAGAGGCAACTAATATTATCAGTTTCTTATGTATCTTTTTGGAGATATACTAGATCTATGAGGCAAATAAGTACAAATAGTTACTGTTTTTTCCTTTTTCAATAACAAGAAAGATCATGAACAAGACAAGGATGTCGATTCTGATCACTTCTATTCAATATTGTACTGGAGGCTACAGCTAGTGCAGGAAGGCAAGAAAAAGAAGGAAAACACAACCAAATAGAAAGGAAGAAAATTCATTGTTTTATTCACTGATGACATAATATCTATGTAAAAATTTTTATGTATTCTACAAAGAACTTATTCGAACTAATAAGTGAGTTCAGCAGAGTTGTAGAATGCAAGATCAATATACAAAAATCATTTGTGTTTCTATATGTTAGCAACAAACAATTAGAAACTGAAATAAAAAATATCACTTACAACAACATCAAAATCATGAAATACTTGGAAATACATCTGACAAAGAACCTATATACTAAAAACTACAAAACGTTGCTGAAAGAATTTAAAGAAAACCTAAGTAAATGGAGAGCTATATTATCTTTATGGGTTGAAAGACTCAGTAATTATTGTATGTCAGTTATTCCCAAATTGATATATAGATTCAATGCAATCCTAATCAGAATTCTATCAGGATTTTTAAAAATTACTTTTATAGCTATTAACAAGCTGATTCTAAAAATTATATGGAAATGAAGCTAGAATAGCCAAAAACAATTCTGGAAAAGAACAAAGTTGGAAGACTAACACTACTTGATCTCAAAACCAACTATAAAACTACAGTATTCAGGACAGCATGGTATTGGCATCAAGATAGACAAATACATCAATGGAATAGAATAGTGTTTAGAAAGAGAACCACTCATCTGGGGACAAGTGATTTCCAACAAAGGTGCAAAAGCAATTCAGTGGAGAAAGGAGAGTCTTTTCAACAAATGGTACTGCAGTAAAAAAAAAATTAACTTCTATGCTTACCTCATACCATATACAAAAAACAATTCCAAATGAAGCACAGACCTAAATATAAAACCTAAAACTATAAACTTTTAGAAGAATACATACAAGAAAACTTTTGTGACCCTGAGCTAAGCAAAGAGTTCTCGGAAACAACACCAAAGCCCAATCTATACAGGAAAAGACTTGGAATTTATCAGAGTTTAAAACTTCTGCTCTTTGAAATACAAAGAGAATGAAAAGATAGGCCAGACCAGGAGGAAATGTTTACAAATCATGTATCTGATAAAGGGCGTGTATCCAAAATATACAAAGAACTCTCAAAACTAAAGAATAATTTAAAAAACAATAAAATATGAGCAAAAGCTTTGAACAGACATGTCACCAAGATATACAGAAGTCAAATAAGCACATGAAAAAAATGTTCAACGTCATTTGTCATTAGGGAAATGCACATTAAAACCATGATAATATATACACCTATTAGAATGGTTGTAATTAGAAAGACAGGCCATATCAAGTGTTGGCAAGGATGTGGAGGAACAGAAACTCATACTACTGGTGGGAATGTAAAATGATACAACTATGGAAAATACTTTGGCAGTTTCTTGAAAAGTTAAACACACATCTACCAAATATCCCAGCCATTTTACTCCTGGAAGTTACCCAAGAGAAATAAAAGAATCTGTCTTTACAAAGATTTGTACATAAATGTCTACAGAAGCTTTATTTGTAACAGCCACAAATGAAAAAACAACTCAAATGTCCATCCACAAGTGAATAACAAACAAAAAGTAGTACATCCATTAAAGGGATATTACTTAGCAATAGAAGAATGAACTATCAGTAAACACAACAACATTGATGAGTTTTAGCATAATTATGCAGAGCGAAAGAAGCCAGATTCAAAAGTATACACATTGTATAATTCCATTTATATAACAATCTAGAAAATTCAAACGCACCTATTGTAAAGAAAAGCAGGGACGGGGGAACGGATTACAAAGAAGCATAAGATGGAACCGGCCCCATGGCTGAGCAGTTAAGTTCGTGCGCTCCGCTTCCGCAGCCCAGGGTTTTGCCTGTTTGGATCCTGGGCGTGGGCGTGGCACCGCTCATCAGGCCATGTTGAGGTGGCATCCCACATGCCACAACTAGGACCCACAACTAAAATATGCAACTATGTACTTGGGAGATTTGGGGAGAAAAAGCAATAACAAAAAAAGATTGGCAGCAGTTGTTAGCTCAGGTGCCGATCTTTGGGGAAAAAAACCAACAAAGAGGCATAAGAAAACTTTGGGGGTGATGGATATGTTCCTTATCTTGACTGTGATGGTGACTTCATGGGTCAAACTTGTTAAAGTGCACACTTTAAATATGTATACTTTACGTCTGTTCCACTTCAACAAAGCTAATTAAAATTTTTAAAAACAAGCAGTAGATACAGTTCTGTCTCCTGGCTTTTTTTCCCTAAACTTAATATGCTTTGTTGATTGTTCTATTTAAATACATAAAGCTTTCTCATGCTTTTTTATAGTTGCCTAGGATTCCACTATATACATGCACTTTAATTGATTTTACCATTCCTCTACTATGCATTGAAAACCCTTGTGAAAACTCATTTCCTTCATATACAAGCATATCTATAGGAGATATTCCCAGAAGTAAAATTGCTAGGTCAAAAGGAAATACATTTATTTATATATTTATATAATCGAAATACAATTTTGATTGCTATTGCCAAATCAGTCAGTCAGTTTTCAATGCAGGAAAGAGAAACCATTCTAGATAGTTTAAACAGGAAGGCACTTGTTATAGGGAATTTGGTGCTTACAAAGCCATTGGAGGGGCTGAAGGAGGAGGGTAGAGGAATCTAGGTTGAGCCTTCCAGAATGAATCCCACTGTGATACAGAACTAATTCATTAGGAGAGCTACTACGTCTGGGGTCATCGTGGAGCCATGCTGGAAGCCAGAGGCCACCATCACAACCTCTCACTCCTGGGAAAATGGAGAAAGATCTGATACCACAATCCAGGGATTAAAATGTAGATTAAGAAGCTGCCGCCTCCACCACTACTTCTCCATATCCAGGAAGTTGGAGGATAGACACTTGATCACTGCTGCATAGGAGTATGTCTCCCACAACCTGGCAACATTCAAGAGCCTCAAGAAGATGCCCTTTGATTCACATCTCTTTTCAAATCATGCAGAGAACATATAATTAGGAAAACCTAATTAGCTCCCAGAAACCTAGCTGCACAAGAAAACATGGGAAATGTATTTATTTCCCAACCTCTCCAACCAGGAAGGTAAATTTGTGGTTGAGTAAATCCAAAATACACAGCATACCATCCACAGTGGTCGTTCTAGTTTATGCCTCTACCAGCAAAAACACTTGTTCCTCAATTCTCACCTACAATATCTAGGACATGAAGGTTTTATAAAATTTACAGACATCTTTCTGGATCAAATAGGTTAAAGGAGTGCTGTTTCAGCATGGTTTTCTCTTGCACTTCTCTCAATAGTGAAGCTGAACTGTTTTCAGTTTCAGTCATTTGTATCCTTTTCTGTGAAAACTCTGTTTATAGTTTTGGATCTTTTCCCTTTTGGACCATTGAACTTTTTCTTATTGGATTCTAGGAGTTCTTTATATGTTAAGCAATGCATGATATGATTTGCAAATATTTTTTCCAAATTTGTCATGTTTTTACTTTGCTTATGGTGGTTTTTGCCATGAAGAATTTATTTTATATAGTGATTACTATATAAAATATGGTGTAAAAATATATATATATAATTATAAATTTATAGTGAAAATCTTTTCTACTTTTTCTGGATTTTTTATTAAATTTAGGATACCCTTCACCACACTAAAATCTTTTAAGATTCTCTCATGATTTCTTCAAGTACTTTAAATATTTCCGTTTTCACATTCATACTGGATTTTATTTTGGTATTATACGAAATATGAATCCAACTTTATTTTTTCCTGCAAATAGCTACCCAGGTGTCCTAACACCTACTAATGAGTAGAGCACGTTTTCCTCCCTGAATTGAAATGTTGTCTTTATGCTGTATGAAATTTCCATATCTAGGTCTATCTTTGACTTTTCTATTCTGTTCTAATGATCTGTCTAGTCATACGCCAGTACCACACTCTTAATTATTGGAGTTTTCTATTTTAATATTTTGTAAAACTAGTCTGCCCTCGTTGCTTTTTCAGAGCTTTCCTGGCTAGTCGTCTTTTTTCATAGGAACTTTGGACTCAGCTTTCTAGTTGTGGAAAAAGCTGTAGTTTTATTTGGATTGCGTCACATTTGTAGATTAAATTACGAAGAACCGGCACGCAGATGGTGTAAGTCTTCCTCTCCAAGAATACAATACACTTCTCCATGGGTTTGAGCTCTCTTTTCAGGAGAAATATAAAAGTTTTCTTTTTGTCATCTTGCATATTGTTTATTACAAGGAATTTTCTCTCCTGTGTTCTTACTTCAAAAGGGACCTTTTCTTCCATTTTATCTTCTAATGGGCTGTTGTTTATATACATGCAAGCTTTTACTTTCTGTGACTAATTTTATACCCAGTGACTTTATTAGTTTTTAGGATACTTTAACTCTCTTAAGCTTTGCACTATCTTCTACAAATACTAATTTTATCTCCTCCTCCATTTTCAATGTCTCTAAATTCTCTCACATCTATTAAATAACTCTTCCCTAGACTTTTAAGTTCCTTGAGGACATGAATTCCAGTAGTACATTTTGTGTCCCTTTCAGAGCACCAGCAAAATGCTCTGCATAGCATGGTTTATGACTAACCCCTATTATGAGAAGAGAAACACAAAGAGCCTGCTAATTCTGAATCTGCCCAATTCACGTATTCACACCACTTTTGTCAGGTTCCACTCACAAATGAAACCAAAATTGATTTTCCTCTAAAAAGAGATTAATAAATTCTGTCCATTCATAGCACCAAATTCGTTTCTCTTCTCACAATAAAATCTTTTATAGTCTCACATAAGTATTTTGTAACAAAGTAGGCCTTTAGCTTGTAAGTTTTTCCCTTGGATTTACATACGAAATTGCAGGCAAAAACTAAAATTTTTAGTCGTGGGTTTGCTTAAACATTCTTGATGATATTCATATATTGTCCACAGCAGTCTTCCTAAAGCTATGTATGATTTCATTTAAAAACTACACACATTAGGTATGTGAGGGGAGAAATGGGCATTAAAGCTTAAAATGAAAGAGATCCAAACTAAACATTTATATACATGAAACAGATGATTAAATTCTATAAACTATACAAGGAAATCAGTCTTCCTACTTTATTGTTATGGATCTTATGTTAAAATATTTACAAACTACACCAGTTAACTAAATAGCAAGAATGAATCAGTCATGTGTCCATCTTAAAATACTACATCAAATCAGAAGTTCTACTTGAGAAAATGTTTCTTTCCCAGGCCATTTTCAAATGTGGTAAAAATTCTAACTTCTAAATTAAAATTTCATAAGGTGAAGTAAAGCTAGCAATAGTTGTGTGATTCAGTGAAGTAAGATGAAAATTCAGGAAAGTATAGACAAAAATTAGCTCTTAAAACTGCCCATAAAGAGTATTTGTGGATTTTCCTCAGAGGACCTTACATTCCTTGAATCTTTTTTCTTCCCCAAGGAAGACTGGCCCTGAGCTAACATCTGCACCCATTTTCCTCTACTTTATGTGGGAAGCCTGCCACAGCACGGCTTGATGAGCGGTGTGTAGGTCCACACCTGGGATCCGAACCAGCGAAGCCCCGGGCCGCCAAAGCAGAATGTGCGAACTTAATCGCTGCACCACAGGGCGGGCCCCTATCCCTTGAATCCTATATTGACTGTATACATACCACACTACCAACTCTCAAAAAGAAAGACATAAATTTTCAAATGTGCTACTATTTTAAGATTACCATCCAAGACTATCAAAGGCAGATAACTGAGATTTGGAGGTCTAACCAATGAATTCGCAACACCAGGATGTGAATCTTGACCATAATACTCACATGAAATAACTACAATTAGTTTCAATTTTTTCTTATTTGGATAAATAAATGTCCATGTACAAGGCTAATCAGTGTAAGTGACAACCTGAGATGATGACAAAGTTATTTTACTCTTTGCCTCTTTTTCTGTCCTATTCACTGTTCAATTGGGGTACCCCAACAGAACTTGCAGGTGTTCCTTTTAGCATTGCTTGGTGAGTATGTATATTAAAATTCATTTGAATTAATGTGGTAAGTATAAGGATATTTTTTGAATATCCCATCAAATGTATTAAATTGATTACAAGTAACTGGCATGTGCTATTTTTAATTGAGAAGCAACCAGAAAACAAAACAGCTAAATTATCTTGAAAAACTCAAGAAGATAAAAGCTTAATATTCACTTTTAAAAAATCTCTACAGATGGATTAGTGGTTGCCAGAAGGGAAGGGGGGAGAAAAGAGGGCGAAAGGGGTGATCAGGCACACGCATGTGGTGACGGATTCTAACTGGTCTTTGGGTGGTGAATATGATGTAACCTACACAGAATTTGAAGTATATTACCATGCACACCTGAAAGTTATATAATGTTATAATCCAATGTTACTGCAATAAACAAAAAATTTTTTAAAACTTTTGAGATTAATAATTTGGGGACATTAACTTTTACCCAGTTTTCAACATTAGGGTAAAAACAGTGAACAGCTCAAGCTCTCTAGTTCAAGTGTTTCCAAAAGATAGCAGGCAGTGCCCTAATCAGCTTCAAAAACAGAGCAAAGATGGTAAGGAAATTTAAGGACAGCATTAGCAAAAACTGTGGCATAAAGTTGAGAATTCATCATACAAATGCCAAGTAGCTGGAAGCTTCTGTGTAATTCACTGACCACAGAGAAAGGCAGCATTTTGGAGGGGAGGGGGACTGGCTCTGAAAAAGATAGTTAACTTTCATAACTGAAGGTCATAGAACCTATCTCAATCTTCCCTAATTTAAAACTGACTTTGAATAATGTCAGCATAAGTCATTATTAGGCCAGGAACATCCCCAAACTACTGTCTCCACTATCACTAAATACAAGCCTGCCTTTTTTTTTTAAAGCAGTGCTTGGCTTAGTACTGCTGCTTTTCTGTTTGTTCTTAAAAAGCACCACCACAAATACTGTGTTCCTTTGACAACATGTTTTTAAATGGCTATTTTTGGATTCTTGGCTGCTAATATTCTGAATCAGAAATTTTGCCAAGTTTTATTTCTCTAATTAAACCCACCCATATTCCTAGAATTCAGTATCAACAGAAAAGGACCAATGAAAGTCACTTACCAGACTGAATGAGCTCTCAATCTACACCACACTGTTAAAGCTTTAGCTCTTAGTTCTGCATTTAAGGAAATTCCTCCCAATATTTTAGAATCCACAGATGAGAACTGCAATGATTACTTTGCAAATAATTCTATATCCAGGCAACAAATTTTAGGAGAGGCAGTAGCAGTTCTGGCAAAGCAGTGAACCAAACGTTGAGGAATTAGGACTGTCAACTGTCAACCTCAAGGCAAGATACCAAAGATAAGGACTCAGTAAATTAACAATGCCTTATCTGACCATGTTCAATAAAGTTCATGCAAAACTATATTCTTCATAAATAAATTCCTGTGCCACTACTGTTTGCCTTAAAATCTTTGAGGCGTAGGAACTACTCAGGTCACTTCTTCAGTTAAAGAACATCTTCAGATTTAAAAATATCATATGGGATTCAATATAGGGGGAGGGAGCATATATTGCATAGCTTTTGGACAAGAATAATAATTTTGTCACCCAGGAGACAGCCAAAATTCCTCAAAATATCTTATCGCTACCGGGCTTTTACATTTTCAAGAACTGTCATTATATCATTAAAATTACTCATCTTTGTAAATTAGTGCAGATAAATTAATGCAGATGAACAGAAGTTACTTCTTGATAACTGGCTCATGGAGTAGTTTTTTTAAAAAACAATTTCCCTCTATTTTCTCTTCAAAAGGGCCCAGAAGAGACATCGATAATTTGAGACAACCTTAATATTGTAGTCTAAAAACTATCCTTAAAAGGCACTGAAAAGAGTATCAGAAAATCCAGATATTCATTAAGCTATTTTTCTGGCTTACGTCTTCAATTTCAGGTAGGAAAAAGGGAACCTATACTCCCAAATTGGAAAGTGGATTTAGAAATACACAAATCATACTGTATTACACAATCCAAACAGGCCTATTATGCCTCAGGAATGGACTGTGTCCTGGGTTACTGTCTGGCAACAAGGCAACATCTGTCAAAGGCAAAGAAAACAGTATGATTGCTTTTTTTTTTTTGCTGAGGAAGATCTGCCCTGAACTAACATCTGTGCTAATCTTCCTTCACTTTGTATGTGGGTCACCACCAGAGCATGGCTGACGAGTAGTGTAGGTCCATGCCCAGGATCGAAACCCATGGACCCAGGCTGCCAAAGTGGAGTGCGCCCAACTTAACCACTACACCACAGGGCTGGCCCCATGACTGCTTTTTAAAATGGATTTTTTCTAAGTTAAAAAAACCCAAACAAAGCAAAAGGCATCTGTTTCTTCACTACTACAATCTGAAAAGCAATTCGGGTTTGACAACCACTTAATTGCCCCCTGAAGCTAGAAAACAAGTTATTCTATTTAAGTCCGGCTTGAAAATGTAATATTTGCAAAACTCAAAATCTTCCTGTCCAGGTAATCGTTCTTTACCTCAAATTCACTATCAACTTTAACTACTGTCATTCTAATTATCTCACCCCAAAAGTTTGACTCGTACATGTCTCATAAAATACAGAATGTGAACATGTGTGCTTGGTTGACCTCATATTCACAGATAAAGAACTTAAACCCTGGACTATGAGCAATGGTCATCAGTTCCCCATCTCTAAGCTCTAACTATAAAGGAAGGCTAGTTCTCTGGCTGTATGTGCACTGGTCACAGAGCACTCAATAAATTAGTAAAATTAACAGAGGTCATGATGAGCAGAATGTGTTTTAAATTTATAAGACCATCCAGAAACAATTATTAAAATCATGTAAACTTGTGCTCAACTTGCTCTCTGAACTATTTTCATTAAAAGTCAAATACAAATGAATTTGTCGTTCTGGGTACACATATTTAACTGTGTCACAGTACTTGTGCTAAGCTATAGCCTTGACAGTGCAGAGAAGCGCCTATAAAGTGTCGAGGACTACAATGACCCCAGTAGGAAAATATGCCAAGAGAATGAGCCCAACCAAGAATCACATGGGTGTGAAAGAGCTTGGGCTTGCACGCGCTTCTTTGCCAAGCCTATTTCCACAGGGGATAGAAACCAATGATTTGATTTGACTTCCCCAGACACTACACTTACTCTTTAAGCTTGATTTATGAAAAACAGAACATATCTTAAGAGTCAGTTAATTAAATCCTAGTTTCAGACCTGTCACCACCGGATTTAACTTTCTTTAAAGAAGCATGATTCTGGTTTGTTTTTGGGAAATCGGTCAGTTGACTGAGGATGGAATTTGACTTGGGGTACAAGGTGCTTCCAGGGAACTGAAAATTTATAAAGGCCAAATTAAATTAAAACATTTATATGTAAGAGATACAGACAAACACTAAATTAACAATGGTTACTTCTAAAGAGGGATGTGGAATGGTGGAGGAAGGGAGATCTGAAAAGGGACCTTCATTTTTTACTCTAAAGGCACGGCTCAGACAAGTTTCAACTTTTGGCAGCATGAAGCGTTATGTAACTACTTAGAGTTGTATAAAGACTTGTTTTAGTTTATGCTGTACTCTTTCCCTATCAACCTGTACTTTCCCTTTTCCCTCAAATGAAACTTGTTCTGAATAAAGAATCTGCTCAAGTTAACTCCTGAACTTTATATATTAGTCAGTCAACAGCAGGCCCAAAGTAATGTTACTTCATATGAATTGTAAGCAGATACTTTTCTAATTTCAATTCACGTGCTTACAGGAGACCCTGATTTTCTCTAAGGTCAGCACTGGTTTGCATTTAAATTCTGATTCTAATGAAATCCACCTTAATTGACCAGGTTCCTTTTGGGACGGTTTCATGGAGTCAGAGATTATTTAAAAAGGGAAAATATACCCAAAGAGCAGTGGGAGAAAATAAAATGAAAAAGAGCTCCTAAACATGTTGGTAAGAGAAAAAAGCAAGTTGCGAAACATATGCATAGTAAGACATGATTTATGCCAAAATTTAAAACCCACAAAACTATTTCTCTAGGTAAACATTCAGGTATATAAAGGCATAGCAAAAAGGTAATTGAAGACTATCTACTACAGAGTAATACTTATTATTTGGGACAGGTACCCAAGGGGCACTTCCACAATATCTATATTTTTAATTCTTTTTCCTACAATATATTCTTGCTTAAATACAAAATGAAGAACTTTCATATTTCTAGGAAGTACTACATGTGATGGCTTTCTTAAAATAGCTTGCTACCGAAGATACAGTTTAGCAAATACAGCTGTTGCCTGTTTTTCAACATTATCAGACTTTATCCCCACTGTCTCTCACTGCTTTACACAAGTTCAAATTTAAGGAAATCGTATTAGCTTTTCCTTGAGTATTTGATAATGAAGGGACCATAGTTACCAGAAATATCAAAATCAAGGTGAGAACCAATATAGTGGGAACAAAGGAATCAAGTAGGCAGGCCCCTTTTTGGGCTTTAAGGTGGTGCATCTGGAAGCAAGTGAAGGCTTCTCAAGAGGACAGACGCTTTAGAAGTAAGCTTTGTGCTGGGTGTGCCACGTCACAGTAACTTGCCAAGTTCATTCTCCACTGCAGAGAACATTCTGCAGCAGAGAGGGTAACACTCAAAAGCACACGCAGCTTCTCAGAAGAGATGGTCTAAATCTCAGCACAAGCAGTGCTATAGGTCTATCAAAGTGATATTTGTTGAGAAGTGAAGCACTTTTGCTTAAAACTGGAAACTCTTAAAGAGTATTTCTAAATTTTTTCACTACATATGATTAATATTAAAATACTTACATTTAGGAAAATTAGCTCATAAGTGTGATTAACTTGTTTTCTTGAAAAGGACAAAGCCATCGAAGTCAGACATATGTGTAACATGAATTTTGGTCCACAAGACCAAATATATTCCTGTTTTAGTTGAGTAAAAATTACAGAATAGCAACATACTAGAATCAATGCTTCTCATGAAATCAAGTAAACATGTACGTTCAATGAATCCTAGCTTTTAATTATTAAAATCTAAGTAATGCATTTTGTAATTTAGAAAAGAATACTTAAGGATCTACTCAGCCTCTACCATCGTTAAACATTATTGTGAAGTTCCTGCAGGTCACTACTATTTACACCATTTTCTAGAAGATCTCAACATCTTAAACAGTCACAAATTAAATATTCTCTCTTTGTAACACTATAAAGAAAACTCTGAAAACCATAATGGCAAGTAGATATCAAAAGATAAATTTCAAAAGTTAAAGGCACAGATTAAACCACTTCTACAGTTAATGTAAGTGGTTAATTATAAGGGTAAATTATATTATCTGGAGATACTATAAGATGAATGATCTAGACTCCTTGTAGCACTTACAACATAGAAAATTGAAAATTATGTATTAAAAAATAAATGGTATCACAATTTTTTAAAATGTTCTAAATATTTGGCACAACCCTTTACCTGCCTCATGTAGAAACTATCTGATAAAAGTAACACATTTTTCAAAATGATTTAAAAAACTGTCAGGTTGTAGAGTTTCCTATCTACCTGACTTCCATTCTACTCCTCACTACCCTCCTTCTCTAGTTCCCAAATTTTACTTTTTCTTACTGAAAATCTAAAAATAAAATATCATTCTTCTTTCTTACTTTAATGCCAAATAAAAAGTAATCACTAATAATACATGGCTAATATTAAAAGAAATTCAATTTAGCAGTAAGATCCATAGCTTTAGGGTATTTTCAGGAGATATCACCAGAACAAAACAAATTCAAACACTCATACTTCATACAATAAAGTGATGATTTTTTCTTTTCAGATTACTGTTTACCCCAAAAAGTTGCTGTAATATACATCTTTGAAAACAATAATCTTCCTCTATAATCATAAATCAAAGCAAGGAGAATACCCACCATCATTACAGAAACAATGATTGTATACTTTTAACATAATATTCAGATTTTTTTAATGACTATCTTAAACCAATTTTTAATTATATTTACTAACTGTATACACTTACTAGCTGAAAAATACATTGGTTCTACCTACCTACTACTTTAATACACAACACAGTAACTTGTGTCTTTTTCCTAATAGCACAATTATAAGGGCAAGAACACAAAGGATATTAGGAGGTGAAGAAAGTTAGAAAAATTCCCTTGGCCTTGGTTTATCATCTCTGCATCTTCCCTTTGAATACACACTGCAACTGACTGGTCTTGTCATCACCTTTTAACTCATTCCTACCTAAAGACCTTTTGGGCTTCAGAGCAAGGACCAGGATATCATATTATCTATTGTTGCTACTGAATTAGCTTAAATTACAGGTTAAAAAAAGAAGAATGAAATGCTTGAGGTTAAGAAAGATACTCAGAAAGCAAGGGAGAGTAAAGAAAAAAAATACGCACAGCGGTTATACCCCACCAATAATTACCTGGCAACTTGAGCAGGGCTTCCTATCTGGACTTTACATCATTAATATAGGGTCCAACATTGAGAGCACAACTCTCCAATTATCACGCTTTATGACTTTATTTTTTGGAATAAAGCTCAATTTCATCTCTAATTAGTTTAAAAAACATATTTCACTCCAAGGGAGAAGAGTTATTTTCCATCTACTTCTACAACAGTAGAAATGGCAAGGGTTTCTTTACTATCTCCAAAGGAACCAGGAGGGTGAAAGCAGTTTTTCCTGATTCTGTCCTCATGACTCCCCTGCCTCCCTCCACCTCCTGTATAAACATTAACTTCACAGGAAACTGAGAGACTGCACAGCACAGTCATCCCACAAAAGAAGACAATTTCAGCTTATCTCCCTGCTCCTCCCACTCCCCTTCCCCAAACACACATAACAGAGGGGTCAGTGTGTTGAGTTCGGCAAGGGCGATAATTAAATAGGATAAAGTGAGGGCTCACAGAACACTTAATATTAAGTTAAAATTCTAACATCATAACATCAAGGCATCAATTCATTCAACTTCTACTCCATTTAGGAAAATTTAGCTTAAAAATATGGTAGTACTGCTTTAGTAACTATAACCTCTTCATAGCCTCTTAATTGTTCATGCTAACAACTTTATTGCATACTAACGCTTCTTAAAAGAAGTAAATCCAGGGACCATTCCATTTTATCTTAGACAAACATTTACTAGTTTTCCAAGCATGACAGAAATGGAAAAATATATATATTAAAACAAGAACAACTTAGGTTAATTTCCACAATTTGTGTTCCTTCTGTGAGCAGTGCCTGATTCTATTAAAATTAACAAATTTAAGTTCAGTCTTATACTTAAGGAAAAAAAAAACCTAATGAGAGACTAATTTACAAAGTATACAAGAATATAATTTTATAGTAAATCTTTCCAGTGTTCACTTCAACTGCATTACACGAAATGTTTCCCTTCACAGAAACTCAGAAGGATATCTCTTATAAAATCAAACAAAACTTTCTGTGTTCATCTCTGGCAAGCAATGAACCAATACAACTTGCTCACAAAGGATCTAAAAGTGCTGTCTTCTACTACCACTAGCATGCCTCATAAATGAGTCTTGGTCAGTGGTTACTATTTGGGACCTCTTCCTTTCTTCTCACACTAGTGAGCCCATCTCACATAAATAAAGCCTAAGAGAAAACTAAAGCCATCGCAGAAGTGAAACTCAGCATACTCCACTCAAACACTTCTAAGTTAAGTTAACCATTCTAAGGAAAATTGGCAGAAGTCGTCTCTTTTATCCAAAAAATAAAAAAACCCACAAACCAAAAGGCAAATGCTGTTGTTCAATCATCAGATGGACTTATAATAAGAGGCAAGAAATGAAAAAATGTAACAGCAATAATTCAAGTAAAGTATATGTGAAAATTTAAACACACCACTTTCAAGTCAAGACAAAAGTAGTGAAGGGGAGCTATGATGTTTATATCAGACAAAAAGCTTAGGCATTATTGCCAAATGTTAATTCACTTTACAGTCATCAATGAGACTACTGTATATATTTTTGCACCTTGTGCCTGTAAAAGCAAATAAAATATTTAATACGTAATTTACAATGTTATTTTACCAGCTCAGCATACAGGATGTATACAGATTATACCAAAGTAGTAGACAGTTAGGGGCCTGTGCAAACCCTGCAAAAATAGTACTTCGGGTATCTGCTAATAAAAAAAAAACAAAAACAAAAACAGTTTGCTGTTTAGAAGTGATACAATTCAAATTACCACAAAATGCAAAGGGCTGCAAAAATGTATACCATTCCAATAACATATATAAGTTATTAAATAAAGATTTGATTTAAAAGAATATAAATGAAGGCTTTAAGTAGGTCTTTTCCACATGCACACTATTCCTTATTAAAGAAAAAATATGTAAAAAGGCCATTGGTAATTGCTTTGTTAACATTTGTAGAAAATGCCAATTCTCTGGTCACAAACTCCACTATGTTTAGCACTTAAGGTCTCTGCAGTGTTATAAATGTAATTTAAAATACTGTTAATTCTATAATTCCATTGGTAAAATAATGTGACTTGGAATATGGCAGTCTTCATGTTGAGGGCAATGATCCACAGTTTGTTTTAAATTTCTTAGGTGTGAACAGTTATCCAGAAGAACAGCACCCTCCGCCACCACTCTGGGCTTGAGGCTCATCATCGATAATCTGTACACCTCGCCTTGCAGCTCCTGGCTGACTGGAGCCATTGCCTTTTGCCCTCTCATCCACTTGCGCTGTTTCTATCATTCCTAGGAGAGGGAGAAAGCAGAAATTATTTAGGACTAAATCTTTGAGTTTTCTCTTTCTGTAATTTCAGTACACCACCATGATAGCCATTTCTGACTTTCAATCAAGGAAACAAAATATAATAAACATTTTGTCAGCTCACTAAATAGCTTTCCCTGCAAGTTAAAAAAATTAGTACCGTGCTACAGTTTTATATTCGTCCAGCTGTATAATAGCCACAGTGACAACAATAGAGGAAAAAAAACTTTCTGCTCTAAACAAATGACTGGGGGCCGGCCCAGTGGCCAAGTGGTTAAGTTTCTGCACTCTGCTTTGGCGGCCCCGGGTTTCCCCAGTTTGGATCCTGGGCACGGACCTAGAATGGCTCATCAAGCCATGCTGAGGCGGGGTCCCACATGCCACAGCTACAAGGACCCACAACTAAAACACACAACTATGTACTGGGGGGCTTTGGGGAGAAGAAAAAATTAAAAAATAAATAAATAAAAAATAAGAAAATAAATAAATGACTGTATACAAGTATAATCCTTAAGATTTTCCAAATATACTTAGAAATATGTTAAAGAAGTTCAACTTGTTCCAAGTACAAGTGATACTTAGGGTACAGAATTTATTTTTCAACCAGCAATGTGTACTTTTTAAGCAAATGATATTTGAAAGAATGAAAGTTTAAGATGATGGAGGAAGAACAAAGCTGGAGGACTCACTTCATCTGATTTTAAAGATATGGTAGAAAATTACTCTAATAAAGACAGTGAGATATTGGTGAAAGGAAAAATATAGAGATCAATGGAACAGAGTCCAGAAATAGACCCCCACATATACAGTCGCTTGATTTCTGACATATATGCTAAGGTTATTCAATGAAGAAGGAAGGATCTTTTCGAGAAACAGTACTGGAACTGGACATTGACATGTAAAAAATACACCTTGACCTACACCTCTCACTATACGCAAAAATTAACAAAAAAATGCATTACAGACCTACATGTAAAACATAAAATTTCTAAATGAAAATAGGAGAAAAATCTCTGTAGGAGAAATCTTTGTCATTTGGAGTTAGGCAAAGATTTCTCATATAAGACACAAAAAACAAATCATAAAGAAAAATTGATAAACCAGACCTCATCAAAATTTAGAACTATTATTTGAGAGACACAGTTAAGAAAACTGAAAATACAAGACACAGACTAGGGGCAAATATTTGCAAAACACATATCTGCAAAGACAAGCAAACAAGAGGGAATCCATAAAACAGAACAAGGGGGGACACCGCCCCATGGCTGAGTGGTTAAGTTCCCACACACTCTGCTCCAGTGGCCCAGGGTTTTGCCGATTCAGATCCTGGGAGCGGACCCAGCACCACTCATCAGGCCAGGCTGAGGCAGTGTCCCACAGAGTGAAACCAGAAGGACCTACAACTGGAATATACAACTATGTACTAGTGTACTGGGGAGCTTTGGGGAGAAGAAGGAAAAAATAAATTAAAAAAAAAAATTAAAAAAAACCCCAACAGAACAAGGATTCTTAAACTTGGGTCCAGAGACTGCTCCTGAACAATGGTTTCCAAATTGAAGCAGGCAGGACAACATGCTGAGATGAAATTAGAAAATATTACAAATTCTAATTTCTACTTATTTTTCTTCAACCTTTCAAAATTTCTATTTTTATGCATGTTTTATAATGTACAAAATTTATTAGTACTTGTATATGTTCTGTAATTTTTAGTAAACATGAGGAATACTCAAAAGTTTTTAATAAAAATGTGAGATTTACAATATTTATAAGCCACTGGTATAGAACCTTGGTGCTCAATGTATGTCTGAGGACCAGCATCATCACCACTTGAGTGCCTATTAGAAACAAGAAGCTCAGGCCTACACCAGACCAATTATATCAAAATCTGCATTTTAACAAGATCCCCAGGTGATCAATATAGGTACAGCAGTGGTTCTCAAATTTTAGTTTGCTTCAGAATCATATGCAGGAATTGTTAAAAAAAAAAGGTTCTGGGCAGCATCTCCAGAGATCTTGATTTAGCAGGTTTAGGGCAGGGCCCAAGAATTTGCACTTCAACACACTCAAATGATGCTGATGCTGCTGATCAGGGGACCTCACTTAGAGAATTACTCAAGAATTAAGAATGACCTCCATGTTTTCATAAAACCGAAATTTACTCCAAAGTTTGTATATATATACATTTTTTTAGAGAGAAAAATCATAGTTTCATCAAATTCTCAAAAGAGATCTGAGGTCCATAAATTCAAGGAATATATTTGACAAAATCATTTCAATCCATTATTCTGCAAACCAGGGTTTTCCTAAGTATCATATGCATTCTCTTGGTGATATGAGAAATGACTTTCAAGCAGTATATAAAAATTTTCCTTTCTTTCTAAAATAAAAAATTTCAAATATATCTAAAGGTAGAAAGAATAGCATAATGAAAATATGTCCATCATACAATTTCATCCATACTTGGCAAACATCCCTACCATTATTTTGAATCAAATCCCAGACACATAATTTTATTCATAAATTATTTTAATATGATCTCTACAAGAACTTTTTTTAAAAAATAAGTACTCTGTTTAAAAGCATAACCACACCTAAAAAAATTTACTATGCTTTCTTAATAGCATCAAATATCCAGTGAGTGTTCATATAATCTCAACTGTTTCATGAATGTTCTTTTTCACTAGTTTGTCAAATCAGGATCCAAAAAACCACTGCAACAGGCTATTACATCTCAAATCTGTTTCAACCTGTATATTCCCCCTGCCTTTTTAATTTTAATAGTTAGGCATTATTTTAATATGTATTTAGCACATAGCACACATATGATTTCACAGCATTACTGCTTAAAATAGGGCTAAAGTAGGTATTCAAGCTTTAAAAAATAAGTTAAAGAAAAAATATTAAATAATAGTACTGGTAGATGTGACAAATCATCAATGTGGTCATTAATGGAGACTGTAAAATATCACTTTAGAAACACTACCAATATTTTAAAAAGAGCCATTTCTAAACATACTAAATCTGAATATACCTACTTTTACAAAGGTCAAGAAAGAGTTCCTCAATTCCTTTGTTCTGTTTGGCTGAAGTATGATAATGCTTTGCTCCCACAGATTCTGCATACCTTAAAAAAGAAGGGATTGATGTAAAAAAAATGTTTTTTCATGTTTTTGTCATGACTGCTATTTGAACTTTCTTTACAGTGGCAATTTTAGTGACATTACTAATTAACTCAGGTTTAGTAAAATTAAAGACTATGTAGCTATTTAACATCTCTATACATCGAACCAAATTTTACATAAGAACGCAAGTATAACAAGACATTTTTCTAAGTCACTTTGGAACCCAAATACTTTACAAGTTTTTGTGACTCACTGGCTATTCAACCATGATAGTTTTCTTTTGCATCACTCATATTTTTTACTGAAATCAAAAGGAGAGTGAGAGTGGAGTATCTTTAAATATTGCCAAAAGTCCAGAAATGACCCATGTACACCTGCTTCACTGAATCCCACAGTTCTGTCTCGAGAGGGCACTTAAACGGAAAAGCACCCGGCCCAAGAGCAAGGCTTCTCCCGTAGAGGGACTGGGGAAGGGGGTAACACTCACGATTCTGCTTCTTGAATGGAAACATGTCTCTCCTTTTCCAAATCTATCTTATTACCTAATTTGAAAAAGTAAATACCAATCTTTAATATTGATTCATTTTTATAGTAAAATTAAGACAATTCTAAATATTACAATCGCCATTTTAATCACCTGGAGAAATAATAAAAATACCTATGAGGCTTCTAAATGTCCTGAAACTGTAAAGTTAAACCCCTCTGATATGAGGATTGATCAAAACTGTCAAGGTAGGGGCCGACCCTGAGGCCAAGTGGTTAAGTTCGCATGCTTGGCTTCGGTGACCCAAGGTTTTGTGGGTCGGATCCAGGGGTGAACCTAGCACTGCTCATCAGGCCATGCCAAGGCGGCGTCCCACATAGCACAACCAGAAGGACCTACAACTAGAATATATAACTATGTACTGGGGGGGCTTTGGGGAGAAGAAAAAGAAAAAAGAGAAGATTGGCAACAGATGTTAGCTCAGAGTCAATTTTCAAAAAAAAGACTGTCAAGTCAAGGTGAATGCCTCAACCTCCCTCAAATAGCTCAATGCATACCCCTCCTGAAGCTGCAGCCTCTGTCAGAGAAAACAACTTTTCCAAAGAGATGGGCACTATTCTTTGCTTTAGGGTATAACAGGGACTAAGATTCACTAAGGATAAACCTATGATTCTTAGCCAAGTGTAAATGGTCCCCAATCAACTTAAAACCAGTCGATAATTAAGCAAGGATAGCTTACTGTTCACAAAAATCTATTAGGCTAGTCTCTAGGATCCTACAAGTATTTTGGTGTCCTGGATGATATGAACTGGTTAAAGAAAGCATTAAAATGCACTTCACTACTACAGAAGAGAAAACTGTACTGTTTTAAAAACATGAAAAAACCTAATATATGCACATGATGCAGATTTAAAATTATTGAAAGTAAGCTTAGCTCTCCTTAAACAATGGAACCAAACTGAGATTATTCTAAAATGCCACCAGAAAAAAAAAACGAGACAGTGCAAAATGCAGATTCCTTATGGAATCAGGGCAGAGGTCAAGGTGAGTTGGCTGGACACAGAGTGCTAAAAGTAAAACAAATAACAGAAAGGAAAGGGGAGAAATACCCTAAGAAAAGACACTTCAGACAAATATTTTCATTTCTTCTGTTACGACCTATGGGGGGAAAAGAAATCTCATAAATAAACTCATTTTTTCTTGAGACCTTAGTCTAGAAGACAATTTCAGATAAAGCCCTGAAGTGAGCACCCAGTGAAAGATGCAATGCTTAGAACTGAAAAATACAAGCCCAGAAGTTTTGTATATGGAGGACCTCAAAAATTCTGAGCATCTAATTATGAACAGCTACAAGTAACTACCGGATCCCATAGCCTAAAGATGAGAGGCAGGGAAGCAGACTCTACTAAAGCTCAGTTTGCACCAACGAACTCAGGAATGAGCTCTTCCTGCTTTGAACAGTCATCCTCAGCAAGAAGACTCATATTAGTTCTGATTTCCTACATTACATTTTGTCAATACAATTTTTAATTTTGTAAATATTACAGCCAATGTATCCAACATCACCAGAGGAAAGACAAGTTATTTCATGCTATGAAGAAAGCAAAAAGCACCACCTAGTGGCCGGCGGCTCCAACAAACAGAGGCACAAGATTCTGCCACTCTAAACATGTCCAACAGGAGTCTCCTACACAGAACAGACTTTTGCTTCAATCAGCCAATACCACATGAGTTGTTTTTCAAGATCTTTAATGCCTCTTTTCCTCCACCAGAATTATCAACATCTATCAAAAAAAAATGAGGATAGGGGAAGCAGACAATTACTTTACTGCTTTACTATTTAACAACATTTTAACTACCTTTTTTTATGGTGTTAGAATTTATTCAGATTTTGTTTTTTTATAAGATTTTTTTCACATAGTCCTATATCATTTTTTTCTTTTTATTGAGATTATGATCGTTTACAACCTTGTGAAATTTCGGTTGTACATTATTATTTGTCAGTCATATTGTAGGTGCACCACTTCACCCTTTGTGCCCAGCCCCAACCCCGCCTTTCTCCTGGTAATCAGTAAGCTGTTCTCTTTGTCCACGTGTTTAACTTCCACATGAATGGAGTCATACAGAGATTGTCTTTCTTTATCTGGCTTATTTCACTTAACTAATACCCTCAAGGTCCATCCATGTTGTTGTGAATGGGATGATTTTATCCCTTTTTATGGCTGAGTATTAACTTAACTACCTTTAATAAACACAGTTATTAAAATAGCTAACTATTCTAATAATCTTTTTTAAACAACACAAAAAAGATCCCTCTACTAAATAACTACTATTTCTTTGAACAATCAGTGTTCATAATAGATTGATAGCATAGACTAAGTCACAGAAAACTGCCTGTGACTGACATCTTTCCAAAGCTCAAAACCTCTTTAGCTCCTATATTCTTTTAAAAGCAAGACAGCAAAAGGATTAAGGCTTTGAGGCTGGCATCTGCTTCAATACTACTGTGCAGCTTCTTCCTAATAGGTTTAAAACCTCAGAAAACCACCAAAGTAAGCATTTACTTGAAAGTATAGTACTATAAAGTTTAGAAAAAATAAAAATTGGCTGAGGCTATTGGAGAGGGAGGGAAAAACCCACCCTCCCAAGAATAGTAAAAACTATCTTCTCTAAAATACATATTTGAATTAGGAACATGAAAGGAATATGGCCATGCCAAGAGCAGATATTTTGCTCAGACTGGATGGTGTGTGGTGTAGTGAAAAGAAGCTTTCAAAAGGCTTTTAAATCTGATAAAACTTGGGCTGTAACTTAGCCTCACTTTGTACAATGTAGCTAACAACCTTTGCAGGGTTGATGTGAAAATATGATACACGTAAAAGGCCTAGCATCTAGTAACTGCTCAATAAAGAGTAGTTATTAATATCAGCCATATTCATCACAAACGAATGAGCAAATGGAAAATCAATAATGGTATGAGAATTGAAGCCCATGGTATGTAACATACTTTTCTACCACCATCCTCCTGGCTTCATCGAGCTAACTCAGTTAATCTAACACTCTAGGAAATCTTCCCTCCCCCTAAAAACCCCTAAATCTAGTTAGGTTTGCTTCTGTGCTATCACAGCTCTCTGCACTTCCCTCTTCATAACATTTATAATATATAATAGTAACTTGCTTTTCTCTTTTTCCCTAAAAGATAAGCTCTGGGAAGACAAGGATCATATCTATTTTGTTAACTTATTCACTATACTATTCCCAAAGCCTGCAACACAGTAAGCAATATGTAGCGTTGGCTAAGAATATGGGTTTGAAGAAGCAGACAGACTTGTGTTAAAATCCCAGGTCTACCTCTAATTAGCTATGTACTTTGGGAAATAGCAAGCTCTCTAAGCCCATTTTCTCATGTGTAAAATGGAAATGGCAACAAAACCTTTTTGCAGTGTTGTCAGGAGGCTTAAATAATAAATGTATAGTTCTTATAACAGTACCTGGCACTCAATAAATGGTAATTATTATTTTTTTATTTTTTGAAAGGAAGATTGGCTCTGAGCTAACATCTGTTGCCAATCTTCCTCCTTTACTAAGATTGGCCCTGAGCTAATATCTGTGCTAATCTTCCTCTTTTTGCTGAGTAAGATTGGCCCTGGGCTACATCTGTGCCAATCTTCCTCTCTTATGTATGCAGGATGCTGCCTCAGCATGGCTTGATGCACAGTGTGTAGGTCCGTGCCCAGGATCAGAACCAGAACCCATGAACCCTGGGCCACCAAAGCAGAGTGTGTGAACTTATTAACCACTATGCCACTGGGCTGGCCCCTTATGGTAACTATTAATAATATATATTTGTTTAACAAACATACCAACGTTAAGGAGAGACTAGAAGCAAAATACTATCAAGTAGAGCAACCACAACCAACAGTGGCTGACCAATGGATTAACTAAATGTTGAGGGAAAAGTCCCTGCTAGTGAAGTATAGGGTTTTCTATTAACACAGTATCAGTGGCTTAGATAGGACCTAGAAGGTTCAGTATCTAATTCACACATAAAAAAGCTAGTAGATTACATATCAAACATAAAGATTCAAAAGCATATGACAAGCTTAAATTCCTACACTTAGGTTTAAATAATTATATAAGAACAAGATGGGAAAAGCCCAACAGAAGAGCAATACTTATAAAAAAGAAATTCATTTTCGTTAACTATAATCTATGTAAAGGAGACACTGAGTTGACATGGCTGCTGAGGTGTATACAATCTTAGGGAATGTTGGTAGAAGGACAATGTGAAGATTTTAAAAAAAGAGAGCCATGTTAAACATACAATGGCTCAACAACGGCTGGGTTCTAGTGTTCATTTCAAGCGCAGGGGATACATTGATACACTGAAACAAACATAGGAAAAAATAATCAGGATGATGACAGTGTCTACAAGTTAGGCCAAATGAAAAACAGTTGAAGATCTAGAGAATATACAACTTTAGGTGAACCACCCAAGTAGGCTTCAAATGTTTGAAGAGCTGTGTTATGTAAAGGGAAAGGAACAAATACTTGTCAAATGCCTTCTGTATGCCAAGTGTTTTCCAAATCATTATTTAAATCTTCACCACAATCCTGTGAGGTACTATAATTATTTTGAAGTTAGCAATAAAACAGAAGAGAGAATAAACACTGAACTACCACAGAAAATAGGATGAAAACAATAGGTGGAAAAAATAATGTAAGTGTCCACCAATAGCAAAAGAATAAACTGTGGAATATTCACAGAATAAAATATTAGACAGCAAAAAGAATAAAATGAACTATAACTCTATACAAGAACAGAGAGGAATCTTGCCAAAATGTAAAGCCAAAAAACCAGACACAAGAGTTCATACTGTATGATTCTATTAACATAATATTTGAAACAAAACCAGACCATGCAGTAAAAACTCAAGATCGTGTTTGGAGGGGGCTGGTAAGGGAGGTCAGCGGGCAGCGTCGGGACGAGACAGCAGCACAGGGGTCTTCTATGCTGCTGGTTCACAGATGTGTGAACTTGGTGCAATTTTTCTTGTGTGGTAAATGGGCTCTCAAAATTCGTCCAGCTCTGAATTACAACTAAAATTCCATGTCACACTTGTCAACAGAAAAAAGAGAGTGAGAGCTTTTTATACTTTACACTAATCTTTAATAAACATTATTTAACATTAAATGAGGAATATCTGACTCTACTTGGGGCAGTAAGCTACCAGATCCAATATTCCTAAACTTTCTTATAAAATGAAGAGAACACAGTGTAAATTAATTATTCATAAACTTATTTACCTGGCTAATTTTTAAAAAATGTTATTGGTAACCTTGGTCAAGTAACAAGCTCTTGAAGCTTTTTTGACTTTCTTAAGTACATACTAGTCATTTCTTCCTCACTTCTGAGATAACCAGAAACCCAAATAAACAAACCTGCAGTCATTCACTGACTGGCCACTTCCACCCCCCATAAGTCCCATACACCAGACAAAGTCAGGCCAAACTCACTAACGACTAGCTGCAGCTTTGGCCCCAAACTCCCCCAAACTGCTACTCTGGTGCTCTAGTCTGAAATATCCTGGTCATCCAGCCTAACATCTAGACTATAAAAAGCAGGTCAGATCATCTCCTTGGCTGCTTCGCCCAGACAGGCACTCTGATCTGGAACAGTGAAGTTTACCAATCTAATGGTGACAAAATGAAAGAAACGTAAACTCAAGTTACAAAAAGAAAATTCTTAAGGTTGAAAGCAGAATTTGCCCATGCTGCCATTCCATTCTACATCCTCCACTAAAACTACCCTGGCTTCTCCTAGGCCATTTTTACTCTATCGGTCACGTAGAAAGGAAGAGAGAAAACAGCATGAGGCTGTTCATCATACGGATTAATAACATAAGCACAGGAGTCAGAATGACCACAATTCGAATCTGATCTCTGATGGCTGCCTGATGTTGGGCAAGTTATTAACTATCTCCAGGGCTCGGCCTGCCATATAAAGCCCTTGTAGAGTTATGAGGATTACATAAGATAATGTCTACTGATTACACAGCACAGTGTCTGATACACTTTACAGCTCAATAATTAGTTGGTATATCACAGAAATAATAATCTAAAGAAAAAGGGAACCAAAGAGAAATTCCAGAAGTCCAAGAGTGAGTTCTAGAGCTCCTTTATTTCACCCATTAAGAATATCTCTCCACCTTATTGTCATGATCTACTTAAATCCCTGGAATCAAATTTGTCCCTAACTCAAAAATGCGTAAAGTGTATAGAACAAGAACACTAGCTTAAGTCATTGGTATTAATTCTATTTTAAAATAGTTTCTGAGCTCTTTTTTTCCTACACAAAGTCTTAACGGTGAAATACTAAAAGTCAAATTGAAGCCAGGCTGGAGGACTTGAAGTCCTATGTGTTTAGCTTCCCACTTGCTCCCCAAAGCAGTCATTGAAGTACAGAAGCTTGAACCTCCTGAAAGATCACTTCCAAATCCTAAATCCTAAAATATTAAAATGCCATTCTTCTTCTTTTCTCATATAACTTTAAAATGAGAATTACTTATTTACCGTTCTTTAATCAATCATTAAGGAAAAAAAGGACATTTTTAAAAAGTAATGATGCTTACCAACTATACATAAACAGATTTCATTTCCCAACATTTTCCGTAATTCTTTGACCCAGTTTTTAACCTGTGTATACAAAAGAGTAAATATTAAAACAAGTCCTGTTAAAATGACTACCATAACAACATCCTAAAACTCAACATTTCAAAATACCTCAGAATTCTGTCTAAGAGCCCATATATTTAGTTATTACTAGGAAAGATTCACTGTAGGATCATTTATTGCCAGATTATAGTGCAAACCACACACATAAAAACATTCAATGAAACAACTTCTCTCCATATCTACATACAGGTATAAAAGAAGCACCTCTAACTGCAAGTTTTCATAAATCTTCCATAGATCCAAGCAAAGCTATTCACCACAGCAAAAGCATGTCATCTCCAGCCTCTGAGAATAGATACTTATATAGAATCACTTTGGACTGACAAACACATTGGTTTAAAAGCTTTTGTACCCCAAGTGGTTCTGAAATAGAGGGCATTAAGAGCTTCTGTGTCATACAGTTAAAGGAAAAAAAAATGTTTATGGGCACCAAAAAAAGAGTGGCAAGGGGCTGGCCCCGTGGCCGAGTGGTTAAGTTCGCGCGCTCCGCTGCAGGCGGCCCAGTGTTTCGTTAGTTCGAATCCTGGGCGCGGACATGGCACTGCTCATCAGACCACGCTGAGGCAGCGTCCCACATGCCACAACTAGAAGAACCCACAAAGAAGAATACACAACTATGTACCGGGGGGCTTTGGGAAGAAAAAGGAAAAAATAAAATCTTTTAAAAAAAAAAAAAAAAAAAAAAAAGAGTGGCAAAATAAGTTTTCACCCTTTAGTGTATGACATGTTTTTTCAACCTCTTCACCACTAATATTTGGGCTCAGATAATTCTTTGTTGTGAGAGACTGTCCTGTGCAATGCATGATGTTTATTAGCATCCCTGGCCTCCTACCCACTAGATAACAGTACCACCCTCCAGTTGTGACAACCAAAGATGTCTCCAGACATTGCCACCCCCTGGTGGAGAAAGAGTGGTGTACAATGACTCCAGTAACAAAATGACTCTTCACTATGGATGAAGCATAGCACTAGGCACAGTTAGCAGTAAACTGGAATTAAGTAAACTAATATTTTGAACTCATGATTTCAAATACATTGATTACAATAAAATAGGATAAAGAACGAACTTGGATACCTCCTTACATTTTTTGTAACGGAATTTAATCTGTATGTAATCAAATGAGACAGAACTTCTACTCCTTCCTAAAAAAAATGCACACATCTATAAATTACAAAAATTACATCAGATATGTGGTAAGCACTTACTGTGCCTCTGGTCCTACAGTACAAATCTAACAGTTCCACACTCCTATGCTCTGTAAACCCAAAATCTTTACAAAAGCAAAGGTAATTAGCATACCACCTTATCTTTATAATAGTACTAAACCAGTTTTCTCAGTATAGCACCATCTTTTGTTTCATTCACATAAGTCTTCAGAAAAGCATTTCACTTCCTCCCCTAGTTGATATCACATAAGAAAAACTTGACACTACTGGTATAAAACGTACATCCTGATCACTTCAAAGGAAACATGCCAGAATCCAATTATCTATTAATCTACTCCCTATACATATATATTACAACCTACTAAGTCAAACCAATTTTTTAAAAAAATTTATTCATCTGCAATCAGATCACCCTCTGCAGGCATCCTATTCATTACCCCCAGACAGTCTGTGGTGAGTTAAAGATGGTCACAAATTCTTTGGCAATCTTCCTATCAAGAGGTAGAGTCTATTTCCCCTCCCTCTGAATCTGAGCTAGCCTTGTAACTTGCTTTGACTGAGAGAATGTGGCAGAAGTAACACTATGCCAGTTGCAAACCTAAGCCTTAAGAAGGCCTGGCAGATACACTCTTGGGATGCAGTGGTTATTTAAGAAGCTTAGGCTAGAATACGGAACAAGGGGAGCATGTGGAGAGAGTTATCAGCGGATGAGACACCAGATGGATTAAGAGGCCATACAGAGGAGAACCAGGCCTTCTTGAATGGCCCTGGCCCAGCCAAACTCCCAGTTCAATGCAGCTGCACGAGTGACTCCACTGACACCACATGGAGCAGAGGACCTGCCCAGTTAACCCACAAAATCAGAGGAAATAACAAATCATTGTTTTAAGTCAGTAAGTTTTGGGAGTTTTGTTATGTAGCAAGAGACAACTGGTAACTTTTCAACTTAAAAGACTCAACCTTCTCTTAACCTGTAAATTACTTAAACCATTTCTTCTTATGCCAAAAGGCACGAAGGTATAGCAAATAGCACCAAATAGTGGCCCCAAAATAACTTTTAAAAAGATCATTAAATCTTCAAGCTACCTATCGTTTTATTTTTCTACTCCTTGAATTAGGTTTTTCCACATGTCATTAATAATCCAAAGGCTAACTTGTACATCTGCTTCATCAGTTAAACACTGGGAAATAAATTAAAAGAAAAAAAACTAAAAGGGCAAGCCATTTCAACAAGAAACCTGTAACTCAAGGCAAGAAAAGCTTCTGCCTTGGAAATTACCACCCTAGTTACACACCCCTGACCAATTTATTCCAAGAGGAAAGGTCAAATCAGTAATCAGTCACCATCCTGAATGTGAAAATAATTCAAACGTAAGTTTAACAGTAACTCATTTTTGGTCCCAAACAACTTTAAAAATCCTATATTGTGGTGTATGTTTACAGAGGCGTGAAAAAAAATGAAAAAGCTTTAAAATAACCACCATCTAGACTGTCCTTTTAAAATTTCTATTATATCTTCCAGGATATTTAGTGAGGGGAAAGAGCTTAAACTTCATTTAGTGCTTCTTTTTCCTCTTCACAACTAGGGAGCCAGCCTGTGCAGTCACACCAAGTTTTCAGGTCGCTGGTGTGCATGGAACCAAAAAAATGTATTTGATTTTTTTTTAACAGGGAGAAAAAAAGGCCCTATATTTTTCTGAAGCTTTACTTCAGATTATTTCCCTTTCCTAGCATCTGAGAATGCCATGTAATAAACTATTAATAACTGAAATTCATATTGTTAACATGAACTAAATGCTCCATTAAAACACATGAGTGGTCACCATTTATGCACAAATTATACTTTATCTTTAAAACCAAGACTAATCACATTACTAAACAAAGGCATGTTAATAGAGACTTGAAAAATCAGGTCTGTTCTTCTATAAGTCATCTACCCATAAGTAAATAGAATACCTTCTGAAAAGAATCTTCATCTGTTATATCATAAACTAAAATAGCTCCATTTGAATCTCTGTAGTAAATTGGACCCAATGCATGGAATCTCTCTTGACCTGCTGTATCCTAAATAAAGTAAGAAACACCTATTAGATCAGAAAAAAAAATACACCTGTTATTGCCAACTACACTGAACTTTTTGATTAACTGAAAAGTGGGCATGAAGTTACAGAAAACTTCAAAACACTGTTAAAAGAAACACAACAGGTCACAAAAATTTTTTAAAAGTCGAATTATAACAAATATTTAATGTTTTACTGCTATACACAGATTACTTCTCCCCTCCCAACCCTCCTCATCCTCAGTAATCTTCCTACCCCCATTAAAAAACCAGTTCAGTTGCTAGAGGGTCAGAATGGCGAAGATGGCATTATAAGCCAGGAACAGGCCTTGCCCTAAATTTAGGCTCCCCAGAGAGGGAGGGGACAAGGAAAGAGAGCATGCACTAGGACCACCTGCCAACAGCTACCCTACTGCATTACCCTTCCCCTACTCTCCATCAGCCACCCTTGGAAGGTAGGAACATGGAGACACAGGGGGAAAAAAGGCCAGGCAGGCTGTCCACCCACATTGTTACTTCTCTGTGTGGAATCTCTCTGAGTTGACCCTTCCCCAGTTGAAAAGTTATGATAGCAATATTCATGTATACAATTATATTCAAGATAAAATTCTTCACCAGATTTTAGAAGAAATGTTTACTAAAAAAGTTTTGGCTAACATTCAGTTACCTAAAAAAAAAAAAATCCAGAAAAAAATTCCTATTTCTTGAGCCAATTAGTTATTACAGTACCAAGAACAGGTAAAGGCCTCCACTCACAAAGCTGAAAAGATTAACTTACCCATATGGCAAGATTTACTCTTTTCCCACCAATATTTAACTTCTTTGTTAAAAATGATGCCTAAGAAAAGAGAGATATACATTAAACAATGTTTCATACAAAAATACGTTTCTTACCCTAGTAAGTACAGATGAAGAAATCATCTCAATATGAAATTCAGGTTATCTGGGAGAAAAAGTAATCACTGAGTACTTATTAATGACCAAACATGATTTTCACCGAAAACAGAACATTATTTATATTCTAATATAAGAAAAAGATACTTTGTTTTATAAATGCAAGTTATAAAAAATACAAAGAAAAACTGGTAAATACTTTTTCTTAGTTTTTTCCCCCATAAAAATTTTTCTTAAGAGCCTTTAATTTGATGCCACCTTACCTACTCATTATAGAAAGATTCTAAGAGATTTCTAAGATGAAATAAATGTTTACTGGTAGTTTACTTAACTGCATGAATACCAATATTATCTAAAATGTTCCTGCAATTATTTTATAATTATTCAGACGATAACCAACAATTGTCCTAGGTAATAATATCACAGAAATGAAAGCAAACGGTTCCACCCTTCAAGGAGCTTATAATCTATTGTGGATCAAAAATGTAAAGAGAATTACAGTACCATGCGATAACTGTTAAAACAGAAGGTCTTGCCCAGTATACTGTAAGGAGAGTGATGAGAAAGGAAGCGTGAAGCCTGACTAGACGAGACAAAGGCGGCTTTAGAAAGAAGGTGATGATCTCCCCTTTAGGAAATAGTAGGGGTTTTCCTGGACAGATGGGTGAAGCTACTGAGGCCTGAAACACATAACCCCCTAGCCCCATGGGGAACTCCAAATTGGTATGATCAGTGCCAGAAATGAGACTACAAAGATAGGCAAAGGCTGAATGAATAAAAAAAAGTCCTAGAATTCCATGTCTAGATATATGGGCTTTACCTCATGGGTCTTAATAAAACCTATTCCAAGACACTAGACACCCATTTTTTTTTTTAAAGTATACTACAGTCAGGTATATTTGGGAAATGCTGCATGTTACTCTGTATCTTCTTTGTACGTTCAGAGTGCACTAATCAGACTAAGGTTATGCCAAAAGGAAGGCTGTCTAACTGCATTTATACACACATTTCCCAAATTTATTCAACCTCTTTTTCCCTAGAGAAATAGCTAATTCATCCTAAGGAGTAAGTGTTAAGAAAAAATACTGTTGACAATGGAGAACCAGAAGGATTTTTAAGCACTGAGCAAGTATAAGATATATATTTTAAGAGAATGACTCTGGGATAGGAGGGGAGGCTGAAGTGGAAAGGACAGGACTAGACCTGGGAGACAGGTGGCTACTACAAAGTTGGAGTCAACAAAAAGGGCCTAAAGATAGAAAAGAGAGAACAGAATCAAGAGTAATTGAAGAGGAAATATAATCAGAATAGAGTCAGCTGACATGTTTAAAAAAGGAAAAGCCAAGTTCACAGCTATGCAGGGACAGTCAAATTTAGGTGTTGCTAAACAGAAAAAAGTGCACAGAAAGTAAAGCAGATACAAAGCTGGATAGTGAATTATTACTGAAAGACCTCTCTCACTTACTATATAGCACAAGGGCTAAGAATATGAACTTGGGATATGAATCTCAGCTTTGCCACTTATTAGCTGTGTAATTTATTTCAACCCAACCAATATCAAAGCTACAAAAAGAAACTCAAATTCTAAATCCTACCCAAATATTTGATAGGTCAATTTAAATGCCTCTCCTTTCAAACGTATTTAAAATTAAAATGATCTTCCCTCCAAGATTGGTTTTCCATTCCAACTTTAGTATTTTGAACACATTCTCCAAGTCACCGAGGTTTAAATCTTAGGAATATCATCACTGAATATTCTTCCTCCCCTATCATTTCACATTCCCAAAAAATCTACCAGGCCTTGTCTTCGTACTTCCTCTAGAGTTCTATGACTACCAGTCTCATATGATGTCACAATATAAATTCCTTTGGTCTCACCTCACACTCTAGTCTACAGGCCAAATTATCTTCCCAAAGCCTCAATGATTTAAAAAAAAAAATCTCATAGAAGGGTTCTCTAATAAGTTAACATTTTTAATAAGTACGTTTGAACTACACCCCTTTTGGCAGCTAATACCATAATAACCTTTTTGTCATAAGTTTTGTATGGATTTCTCAGCAGAGTGGAGTGAATTAGAGCTGGTAAAGCCTGATCATTTCCTTACTACTATTCCTTCTGAAACTTACCACCATCCTCCCACGGTGAGTTTAAGGAACAGTGTTAAGTCTCTTCTAAGGAACCACGGATGTACAGAACAATTTTATGGAAAGAGTGCTTATCACAGCATTGATTATAAGGAAAAAAAAACACGAAATAACTTGAGTGTCCATCGATAGGCAATTTAAAAAAATACACAAATACAGCCCATCCATTCAATGAAACACTACACAGTCATTTCCACTGCTGGTGCTAACACTAACTAACAGTTATTGAATGTTTACTTTCTGCCAAGTACTATGCTGAGCACTTTCTACAAAATCATTCATAAGCTTCTCCTTTACAAAAGTTAGGGAGCCCTAATCTACAAGTAAAAATCTCAAAGCCTATCTTTGTATCCAAGGACCTCCATAACTTGTCCACATCCATCTTCCTAAGATAGCTTCTGGTATTTCTCTACTTACCGTCTAACTCCTATGGTCTATATACATTCCCTCCAATTCTGTTTGTTCTTGAAATTCCCCTCTAACTTGGGTCTATTCTTTGTTCTCTGTCTTGAATACCATCTATTCAAGTCCAGTTCAGAACCTATACTCTTCTTCCTTGAATTTTTAAGCTTTCTCATACCATCCATACAACCCACTTTGAATTTCTCTATCCTGAAGAATTTTAGGGAACATAATCTTGTAATATACAGCATATACTGCCACATATTGTAAGTTATCTTTTCATGGGTATAAGTCTTCTGTTAACTAGATTACATATTTCATACTTACAACAAAATCGGTAGTCTCCTACGAGATTTTCAATATTAACATAATTATTATCCAAATATTACAGACGTGAAAACTGAGACAGAGGAAGGCTAAGTATCTTGCCCGAGGTCAGAGTGAGTGACAGAGTGGAATCTGAAACCCAGTCTAGCTGTGGACATGACTCAGAACCACTATTGCTACAGTAGCTCCCAGACTGAGATGTGAGCTAACACCTCACTAGTGGAGGGAGTAGGGAGAGCCACAGCGCTGCCCTCAGCAGACAAGCAAACACCGTCACTGCAGATGAATACATCTACAATGCGCCTGGGTAAATCAACGCAGGTCTAACTCAATGTATGTGAGAGATGTGCTCCTACAAGTTTTCTTATAAACCAAATTACTTTAAATCAAATATTTGATGTACCAGTAAAGCACATTATCAAAGGGTCTCCAGTAAATCATTTTTTTTCTTTCTTCATAATGAAAAACTCAAGTCCCACTCTATGGAAAGATTCTTTCTGTAATATAAATTGTCTCATTTTATATACATCCTAGGTTTTTAATATTTTATAGATATTTTTCTTAAAAAGCAAACTTCTGTCTTAAAAACAAATACCATTATATTTGAGAATAAAGTTGCAAGATTTCATGCAACATCAAAATAGCAGCAAACAATCAAAAGGATGAAATCTGTCTTATCTTTTTAAACCACCTCTATGAGGCATACTTAATTTGGCCAGACTACTGAGATACCATTTGTAGTTCTAATACTCTGGGGCAGTGGTTCTTAATTCTGTTACATGGTAGTGAGAGTGGGAGCGGGGAGTGATCATGGGCTTCTTTGAGAATGTGATGAAAGCTATGAACCCATTCACTTGCAAGAAAACTGTTCATATGCACATACCAAAAACAATTTTCACACACTTTCCCAGGGGATTTATAAATCCCTGGCATAATCTCTGCGAAGAACCCCCAATCTACAAAGGGAAGGGGAAAAGTGGCATTAAACAATATCAATTCAAATGTTTTAGGACTATAGGAAGAAAAACATAGTACATACTGTGTGTCAAGCACTGTGCTTGGGCTTTCTCATTTAGTCTTCCTAACAACCCTGTGAAGTAAAGGTAATTAACCCTATTTTACAGTTGCGAACCTGAGATTTAAAGAAAAGAGAGTGATTCACCCAAGGTCAGACAACTCAGTCGGTACTGCAGTGGGTGGCAGCAAGTCTGACTCCACAGTGCTTTTTCCATTGCACAAAGCTGCCTATTCTAGAACATACAGACATTCTTAACCTGGCACTCCTCCACTTGGACACTAAATGTTCCTGGAGACCAACTCATCTCCCAAAATATTCTCCGGGTAAGCACAAAGTAATGAGGAGCAAAGTAACGGTCCACTTCCCACCTTACTCCTCCAAACCCTGAGCTACAGTACCACTACTACTTCTAATTTCAATGATTTCATCCTCCAAACTTTAGGGGTATTTACAAAATTAACAATCTTATTAGCTCAAGATGACATCTGCCATTTGTACTTGATGCTTATTTACCCAACATCTTATCTGAAATCAAAGTGGTAATTTTTTTGAAATCTCTATTTAAAAAAAGAAAATAGAATTACAGGAGAGATATAAGAGGAACAAATTCTATCTCCCAAATGGAAGTCTTTTCATAACTTAAATCAATTTTTTTGGTTGTTAGCCAGATCACTTGCTGTGCTTGCTAACTGTTGGCAAAGCAAAATACCTAAAGCAGAAGAGTAACTGAATTTTAAAGAAATACGTTCCTGTCTTTATCTAACACCTTTTAAGTTTAACAGACTTTCATTAATATATGTGTGTTTATAACTAAAGAGTTCCATTATTTTTGCTAGTCACTAACATTGTCGCAGACTTAAGTATTTAACCATCAATACTACTTCTAGACTTAAGACATGAAAGGATTCAGGCAGCTAATCTGTAACCTAGTCCCCTGTAGCAAGGCTATAAAAATTAGCTATCAGAAAGCTAAGCAGGATTGCTACAATGGCAATCATATTACAACATATGACTGTAACAAATTAACATGTTGAGTATGTTAAGTTTATACAATGGTGCATGCCAAATATATTTCAATAAAAAATAAAGAAAATTAAGCTGAATGTTTGAATACTTTAATATTTCTTGTCCTTAGTTTCTAAAAAGAGGGATTATAATCAGTTTAGAGCCTAAGTAAATACTTTGAAAAGGAGAGTCAAAAGAGGAACAGCTCAAAACACAAAGCAGAAAATGGCAGTCAGATATGGAATACTTGTATATTAGGAATTCAAAGCCACAATGAAGAAAATCTCTTTTCTGAAGAAAATCAAAAACAAAAACAAAACTCACCCACGTTTCCACAGCCTACATGTATCTAGTAAAATACTGATGGGGGAAAAGACTTCAACTATTGTATTTTACAAAGACATTGTAAATGAATTGGCTGAATCAACTTCAGCGTGGCTTCCAGGACTACTTGGAAGATATCTCAGACATTCAAAACGTTAATCTTACAAACAGGGAAACCAAGATTCCTAGACCAAAGCCTATGATGCCAAACGTAAAACTAACTGCTAGAACCTGAACGCCAAGCGTTGTTCAAGAGGTTAAGGTACGTGGGGAAAAAAAAGTTAGTAGACCTAGTTTAAGAAAAAAAATGGTACACCATTACCATTTGTGGAACCTGGGAAATTTAATCCAAGTCTTAGTTTCCTAATTTGCCAAACTATCAGGATACTATCTGTCCAGCCAACCTTATAGGACCACTTTGCTAATCAAATGACAGGAACCTACTCCAGATTTCAGGAGGCAGACAGGTGGAAATCCAGTTAGAATTCTAAAACAGAACATGACTGAGGGTTCTGATTAAAAACAATGTTACTTTTTATATAGGAGATTAGTTGAAAGTGTGAGAAGGGACTTATTAGAGTACATAATCTTAGAACACCTTCAATAAGGGAAAAAAAGGGGTATAACTAAAGAAAGGAAGCGATCACCCAAGAGCACTGATATAAAGAGACATACGAAAAACAGGACACGGTTAAAATCAAAATGGCACAAACATTTAAAGTCAGGAAAGCTAACTGACAATTAAAGTACCTTATTCATCCTGATATTCCCCAGTTAGCACAATGTTTGATATAGCACAAATATGAAAAAAACAATTCTTGAATTTAATTGCTTAGGCTCAGCAGTACTGCCCTAATAAATTCCAGAGAAAAAGCAGTAACTTCCTCACTCCAATTGCCTTTCTTGTCTCTGTCAAGTTTATCAAAGCCCCAAATCAGCGAGGAAATTACATAAGAGAGCTAGGCTACTCTATATAAGATCAAGTTTCCTGGGCCAGGTATAGGATGTTGAGTTCTCTCAGTGAGCTTACCTACAATATCACTTCCTAACTATCAGTAACCTGCAAAAAGGGAGCAGTACTAAAACACCAAAGCATGACAAATGTCACAGCATTCAAAAAAGAAATGAACTTCCGGAAACGTCAATCCCAGCCACAACTCGAGAATGGATAATAAATATATGTATGTGTGTCTATATATATAATATATTCATATATATTATACATAAAATCTATAAGCAACTTTTAAAATGAGGTGATCCTTCAGAGACAGCATGGGTTCTCAAAATAATTCTTGCCAAATTAACCCCATTACCTTTTTGACTGAGTTACCGTGAAAGAAACCAACACAAATTAAGCACTATTCATTCAACAGCAAACATTCATTAAACAAACATGTGCCAGGCACTGTGCTAGCACTGTGCTAGCAGGTTTACATATGAGCTATTTAATCCACACAAAAATTCTATGAGTGAGACTTTCCCATTTTATGGATGAAGAGCCAGCTTACAAACATTAGAATAACTGTTAAGAGCGAGATGGCTATGAAGAAAGAGCCAAAATTCAAACTCATGTCTAACTTCAAAGTCCTGTCCCTTTTTATCACATCATATGACCTCCTACTGCAGAAACAAAGTGTTATGTTGTTCTCTGCCTCTGACAAAGCATCGCATGGTATCCCCTGTGGGCAAGACTGATGTACCTAGGGCAAAAAAGTCACATTTGTAATGCTGGAATACCCATTTTCATTAAAGGCTTTGTGTCCACTAGGTAGTAGCCCATGGCAATCAGTCTTAAGCTGTTTTCTGATTCTGTTATCATTAATATATACAACAGCCCATTAATAACTGTTTCTCATTGAAGGGGAAAGAGAACTACGGCCCATGCATAGTCTGAAGAAACTCCACCCTGATATTCTACATGTCTAAAAGAAAAAAACACCTCTGGCCATGTATCACTGGACTACAGTGAGACCTGCCACAGAGCTCTGACATGGCCCTCTCTCTCCCCTTTCTTTCAAAGTCTTCACCAAATCATCAGGTGACAAAGTTAAAATGAGGAGCTAAGCCAGATAGTAGAGACCATGCCTTATTCTTCTTTGCATGCCCAGGACCCAATGAAATGCCTGACCCACAGAAGCTCAATCAATGTTTCTTGAATTACAGAATCAAAATTTAAAAGGGCACTAACAGGTTTTAATCACTAGAGCAAATCTGTCAAAGCCAACTTTAGTGGGTCAACTATATTAGGAACAAGAAAGCTACAAAATCAAAAAGAATTTGAGGACGTAACGTCTTTTTCTTTGAAGGAAACTAGACTAAGACAGCAAGCCCAATATTAATCAATGTGACAGCTGCCCGAAAAGCTCACAGAATCTTTTCCACTTCAGTGTTAGGAAAGCACTGGCAATAGGACAGGTGATAGCCTGCGCTTCACTGTGCTCAGTCCAAACTACACTTGGAATCATCTTCACAGCTCAAGACATCACATTTTAAGGAAAGAGGACAATGATTAAATAGTGAGTGTCAAGAAGAGATCTCACAACAGTGCAATGATTTACAATGTCAAAGGAGATGCAGTTAAAGGAACCAGAGCTGTTTACCTAAGAGAAGACAAGACTCAAAGGGATGTGACAGCCACCAGCAACTATCAGAAGGGATTTCAGGAATGATCAAGATTCAGAGGGCAGAACTAGGACTGGAAACTACAGGGAAACAGATTTCGGCTTTATATACAGAAAGATTTATTGGATATTAGATCTGTGCAAAAATAAAGCAGGCCACCTCAGGACATAGTGAGTTTTCCACTTTCTCTATCAGCTCCTCTCACCTCCAAGATTTCAGACAAAAGTAGACAATCACTTGACTGAAATATTAAACAAAAGACAATCAGTGAACCATAAACTATCTTAGGTTCCTCTCAGTCCTATAATTCTTTGAAATATGAAATGCATGAGCATGTACTTTACAAAATATGAAGTATTTTGATAGTAGGTAGTTTTGTTTACAAGAAAAAAGGGGCGTTCTTCCTCTCCTATGTTCTGATACGTGATCTCCTCTCCATTTGGAAACTAAAAGCATACCAAGAAGTTTTATGGGTCACACTAAAGTCAAATTTCTCTGAAAAAATTAAGAAAGACGAGATGAACTGATCTACAAGAAAGAGATTATATCTATAAAGCTGTTTCCATGCACTGGTTATGCATCAAAATCCTCATTTCTGTAATATAATCCAGATACTGTTCGTGGTGAGTGGTATAAATATTAAAATTAGGACTGCTATGGTTGTGATATGCTTGAGATCTACCATAACTTCATTCTCTCCTGTGTAGACTGCAGCACTTTCTCTCAGATATTTAAAAATCTTTAGCCTGCTTTTAGCTTCGAAGATGTTTTGAAACATATATTGAAAGTGTAATTTTCAGGTAGATGGGCTAAATTATCTTAAAAAAAATTAAGAGCTCAATTCCAATAGTTTTCTCTTTTATCTTAAATCTGCAGCACGAAGGAAACCACTAACAGGTGGTTCACCAATATCCAGAGGCAGTGTGCCTTAACTGCTCAAAAACTGAAGTCAGACCGGGTTCAAATTTCAGCTTGGGCACCAGGACTTGTGATAATGACGACTTGTGGTGATATGACGGCCAGCAAAGTGCTCTCACCTTACCTAAGCCTGTTTCCTCACCTGTAAACTGAGGCTAATAAAACTATCCACCTCACAGGCTGTTACAAAAATTAAAAGAAAGAAGAAAAGTACTCAGCATCCTAGGAACTCACTAAATGACAGCTATTGTTACTACTTTACCTAAATGAATTTCTAAAGTTCCAAATGATCACAAATATCTACCCTACAAACTTCCTTGATCTCACAAGTAACACTTAACAATAACTATTAAAATTGTTTAACTGCTCTTGTACAAGGATGTAAGAAAAAAATGCAGTTTCCTGACATTCACTTTTTCAGATATTATGCTTTACATAGGAGTGAAAACAGAATAAAAATACAACCATAAATGGAATCAGAACCAGTCTTTGCAAATTCTAGGTTCAGTAGTTTAATAATAGCATCAACCATCAAACACCACAACAATTAGGAGACTGTGCATTCAACACGTGTCCACGTTCTTATACAACACAGTCACTAATTAAGATGTATTGTGCAATTTGGGGCAGAAATAATAAAGACGGAGAGCTTGCACTGGACCAGGTCCTAAGTGCTTTTATTATATTTGTCCTGACAACCCTATGAGCTAGATATTATTATGGCCATTTTAACAGATGAATAAACTTAGGCACAGACAGGTTAATTCACTCGCCCAAGATCACACAGCTAGTTAAACAGATGGAGGTGGGATATGAACCTAGACAATCAGGCTCAAAAGTCCACTAGAATTTACTGCTTCTGACTGAACTGATCAAGTCACACTAGTTATTTTTCTTCTAACACGTGCAAACTGATTTCTTTGGGAGAGCAGAGAGACAACAACGGTCTCAAAGGCCTGGCTTCAATTCCAATCAATGATTACATTTTAAAACTTTTCCGAGTAACCATAACCTAACTACAGATGAAAGCCGGCCCAACACTACAAGTAAAGAAAATAAACACCAGCAGCAGCTACGCTGTTAGTCTGGGGACCAATGCTGGCCAGTATTCACATGACTTTTCCATGTGAATGTGGGTCGACCGACCTCGAAGACTATGGGACCCACAAGTTAGACCCACGCAAGCAGCAAAGAAACTGCGTAACCCCTACCAGCAAGCAGTCATTTCAAAAACCCTGCAGAGATCTTTGCCAATCAGCAGGTTACTCGAAGACAGGAGAAAATGGAACTTGCACACTTAGTCATCAGTAATCGCTAAAGTTACAAATTACCTAGCTCGCAAAATCAAATCCGCAGCTAAATTCCTAATTCCGAAAGAAAGAAAAAGGACTGACACCGTGACTGTAGAGCGAAGGGCACCTAGGGCCCAAGCGGAAGCGAATCAAACGGGAAAAACTAGCCGCGGGTGGGGACTCCCAACACGCGCAGCCACCTGGGAACCCCTGGGGACTTTTCAGGGCCTGTCTCCTCGACGCCCAACAGCGTGTCCTTCCGTCTAGAGGCTGCTGCGACCCCGCGTGTCCCCAGGGCGAGTTCGGAAAGCAGTCAACGGAGGAGAGAACAGGACAGGCTGAGACCCGCGAGCCCACAGCCGGAGGCCCAGGGCCGCCGAGTCCGCCGCGGAGGGGCCGGCGGCGCCCTGGCGCCCGGCGCACCTGCAGAGTGGTGATGTGCTTATCGTTGAACTTGTTCTCGCAGTAGCGCAGCACCAGCGACGTCTTCCCCACGCAGCCTTCCCCCAGCAGCACCACCTTGAACGAGTAGGCTCGGCCCGCCGCCGCCCCGCCGCCCCCGCCGCCCGCAGCCATCGCGTTGCCTCCCGGCCGCCGCAGCGCCTTTACGGCCGCGCGAGCAGGCCCTCCGCCCGGCCCTGCGACCCGGGCGCCGGCTCCACTCCGCCTCCGCGCGAGGCCTGGCAAGGCCGAGGGAACGTCGGCGGGAGGGAAGAGCCCCAGCCCCGCGCCGGGAAGCCGAAGACAAGCGAAGACGGCTGCCTCGGCGCCTCCTCTAATGGCGTCTCCTTCCTCCTACGTCACACTCCGGCTCACGTGACCGCCGGCCGCGGGCGCCCTGGGGCTCCGCCCCGGCGCGCGCTCCTGCGTGGGCGGGGCTCCGCGGCCGCTTCCGGGTGGAGTGGCACCAGGCCGGCTCTCCGGCGGGCGCGCTGGGGCGGCGGGCTGCGCCGAGCCGGGCGGTGTGCGGCCCTCGCTGCTCTGCGCTTGGTGTGAGCCTGTGGGAGTAGGGCGAGCCCGGCTCAGGCGAAATGTTGACGAGCAGCACGTTCCCGTTCTTGCTAGGGAGTATTCACAAGGCTCATGACGCCTCACCCCCAGAGTCGCTGTAAACCAGGTGGGCCGAGGTGTCCTTCGGTGTCTTGGCAGTATTTCTCCGTGGGAACCCAAATTATAAGTATTGAACTTCTTTCGCTTCCTCAGACCCCAGATCTCAGCTTAAACGGGAAAGGCTTCCCTGACCGCGTCCTTCCCCCACTGTCCTCTGCCGTGCCCCTCCCCACCCCGAGTTAGGTGCTTCCGAACCCCGGTGTCCATGCTTTAGCGGCGCTCGCCGCGCTCCATGGGAATTACTTTGCTGAGTATTTGTCTCTCTCTATTCGGCTGTGGATTTGTTCAGGACAAGAACTGTGTAAGACTTGCCCACGTTTGAATGTCCGACTCCAGTGCCAGGCACATAATAGGCATTCTGTAACTATTGGGGAATGAATGAACAAACGATACATCTAAAGCCGGTATGCCTTGGCTCCCCACCTTTTCCTTTGTCCATGAAGCTTGTGACATTCCATACTGTCTGTACCTTGATACACCTGCCTTGATTGATGATTGCTTATTTTCCCTCATCTACCTACCCTTTCTTTCATGAAATATTCCCTTCTAAGAAACTATACTGATGTTTCTGAAAATTTGGAGCTAGAAATCTGGTGTCAGTTAGGCAAATATATTCATTTTCATCAGACTCCTTTTCCGCTATAAACCAAAATACTCCATTCATTCATTCAGCAAATCTTTGAAGGTACCCATCATATGCCAGGAAAAACTACAGTGTGTTTGTTATCAGGAACTTACATTTTACCAGAGAAGACAGATATGGTCACTTACAGGATGCATGCTTTCCTCTTGATAAAGCAGTTTAGAGTATTTTGCAAACTTATGTAGAGACCCAGGTGGCTTAGCATGCTAGAGAAACCTTCCAGGAGAATGTTACCTTTGGGTAAGACTAACCTATGCCAGGAGGGGGGAGAGCTTTGCAAGAAGAGAGTACAGCATGTCCAGAGGCCTTGAGGTAGGAAAGAGCATGTAAAGTTGAGTGACTAAAAGTGTGATAAGAATGCAAAGAGGAGAAGGAAGGACATCAGCATCATGGTGGAGTGAGCTTTTCCAGTAGTCTCTCCCGTTCAACATACAACAAAAAACACATTCATACTCCAAGAGAGGACGTCCAAACCAACACAAAAAATGTCGGAGAGACCCATGCAGCCATACGACAGAGGGCAGAGAGGGTGGAGCCCCCCTCGGAGGAGGTGGAACAGGGTATGAGAAAATGTCACTCCCTTCCCTAGAGACTGCCATCCAGGACCACATGTGGCCTCTGAGAGGGAAGGAACAGGGCAGGGGATGTACGTTCACGGGAACATCAAAGATCCCTGAGGGCCCACACAGCCTAGAGGGAAGCCCCCTACCATGGCGAAAGCTTTCCTGGGGGGTGACTTTATCAAGCCAACACTCCAGGAGAGCATATAGCGAGAGCAGAGTGAGAAAACGCCAAGAGCACGCATAAGAAAGTGTCCCTCACCCCACCTACCCAGTGCCAGCTCCAGCTGCTGGGATCTCTGCTGAAGGCAGAGGGCTCAGGATACACAGCTCTTGATGCCCACCCAGTGTTGATAGGCAGTAAATGCGACCAAATAACACCAGGTTGGGAAAAAACAGAGCCACGCCCTGTAGCAATATCAAACATAATATTAGATCTCCAGACCAGAGAGAAAATGACAAGTACACAAAAGTCATGCCTGAGGACACAGAACTATGTAATCTAAAAGACAAAGAATTCAAAATAGCTATCATCAAAAAACTCAATGAGTTAAAAGAGAATGTAGGGAAACAATTCAATGAGTTTAGGAGCTACTTCACAAAGGAGACTGAAACTATAAACAAGAATCAATCAGAAATATTAGAGATGAAAGATACAATGGAAGAAATAAAACAAAATATGGATTCCCTGAATGCTTGAGCAGACATCATACAGGAGCATATCAGCATAATCAAAGATACACATGTTGAAGTGTTCCAGATAGAGGATGAGAGAGAACTAAGACTAAAAAAAAAAATGAAGAAAGTCTCTGAGAAATATCTAACTCAATTAGGAAATGCAACATAGGAATTATAGTTATTACAGAAGGAGAAGAGAAGGAGAATGAAGCAGAACGCTTGTTCAAAGAAATAATAGCAAAAAGCTTCCCAAACTTAGGGAAGAAGATGGAAATCCATGTGGAAGAAGCTGTCAGATCTCCTAAATATGTCAATGTAAAAAGACCTACTGCAAAGCATATAGTAGTGAAACTGGCAAAAGTGAAGGACAAAGAACGAATATGAAGGGCAGCAAGGCAGAAGAAAATAACCCACAAAGGAATCCTTATCAGGCTTTCAGCAGATTTCTCTGCAGAAACCTTACAGGCTAAGAGAGACAGGAATGACATATTCAAATCTTTGAAGGACAAAATCTTTCAGCCAAGAATACTCTATCCAGAAAAACTATCCTGAAGATATGATGGAGAAGTAAAAACTTTCCCAGACAAACATAAGCTAAGGGATTTCACAGCCATGAGACCCCCACCCCTACAAGAAATCCTCAAGAAGGCCCTCATTCCTGAAAAAAAAAAAAGTGAGAAAGGGGTTACAAAATATGGAGTAAAGAGATAAATAGCTAGAGAGAAACAGAGCAGAATAGCAAATACTCAAGTATAGCATTAAAAACAAAGGGAAGGAAAACACCAAAATCAAAGATAATCTTGCCATTTTAACCACAAACTCACAACTCAGGATGGAGTAAGATGTGAGAAAAACAACTTAGGAGGGGAAGAGGAAAGGGATTGAAGTGGTCTGGTCTAAGGAAGTAAGAGGCCATCAGAAAATGGAATATCTTATTGATGAGATTTTGAATACAAACCTCATGGTAACCACAAAACAAAAAAGCAGAACAGAGACACAAATAATAAATAAGGAGGAAACAAAGAAACACAACATAAAAAAACTACATAACTCAAATGGTAGACCAAAATAAACAGGACGAGAAACAAAGGAAATGCAGGAGAACCAGAAAAATGAGTGCTAAAATGGCAGCATTAAGCCCTCATATATCAATAATCACCCTAAATGTAAATGGATTGAATTCTCCAAGAAGAAGACACAGAGTGGTGAGATGGATTAAAGAACAAGACCCAACCATATGCTGCCTCCAGGAAATACATATCAGGTCCAAGGACAAACACAGGCTCAGAGTGAAGGGGTGGAAGATGATACTTGAACCTTATGGCAAACAAAAGAAAGCAGGTGTTGCAATACTTATATCAAAGTAGACTTCAAAATAAAGCAGGTAAAGAGAGACAAAGAGGGGCAGTATGTAATGATCAGAGGGACACTCCATCAAGAAGTAACAAATATCTATGCACCCAACACAGGAGCACAAAAGTATATAAAACAACTATTAACGAGCCTAAAAGAAGATATTAATAGCACAATAATAGTAGGGGACCTCAACACTTCACTTACACCAATGGATAGATCATCCAGACAGAAAATCAACAAGGAAACAATGGAATTAAATGAAAAGCTAGACCAGACAGACTTACTAGACATATATAGAACACTCCATCAAAAAACAGCAGAATATGCATTCTTCTCAGGTGCACACAGAACATTCTCAAGGATAGACTATACATTGGGAAACAAGGCTATCCTCAATAAATTTAAGAAGATTGAAATAGTAACAAGCATGTTTTCTGATCACAATGCTGTAAAGCTAGAAATTAATCATAAGAAAAAAGCTGAGAAATGGACAAAGATGTGGAGACTAAACAGCATGCTATTGAACAAGCAATGGATCATTGAAGAAATTAAAAGAGAAATAAAAAATATCTGGAGACAAATGAAAATGATAACATACCATACCAACTCATGTGGGATGCAGCAAAAGCTGCATGTAGAAAGGAGGAGAAGGAGGTAACAGAATCCAGGTAGTAATCCTTGGTTGTCTGCCTCACAAGGGATGGTGGATTCTGCCACCAGGAAGCCAAGGAGTAAGCGGGAAAAGGAGATGAGTGTTTTGATTTTAATCCCATATAGGCTGGGTTTAATGTAGGGGAACTGATATCAGGGCTGGTATCAAAGAGAAAACCTTTATGTTTTCATAAAATATCCTCATGATTATATCTGAGGATGTATTCTCTACTTCTCCTCTCTGTATTCCTTCTCTCAGAGCATCTGCATACTCATGAATACTTCCAGAATTAGGAAGAGACTTCATTTTCAGAGAGTCCTTTCCATTGTCCATTCTGAATTCTTCTTCATATTGGATTGAAATCTGCCTCTCTCTGCCTACAATGAATTGTTCCTGATTCAACCTACATGGCATGCATTTAATCTCTCTTCTCTGTAAAACATCTTCATACATATGAAGAAAGCTGTATGATCTTCCTTTTTTTAAGAAAATGAGTTTTTTTTTTTGAGGAAGATTAGCTCTGAGCTAACTGCTGCCAATCCTCCTCTTTTTGCTGAGGAAGACTGGCCCTGAGCTAACATCCGTGCTCATCTTCCTCTACTTTATATGTGGGACGCCTACCACAGCATGACTTGCCAAGCGGTGCCATGTCTGCACCTGGGATCCGAACCGGCGAACCCCGAGCCACCGAGAAGCAGAACGTGTGCAGTTAACCTCTGCGCCACCGGGCTGGCCCCTGATCTTCCTTTAAGTCTTCTCTTTTCCTCTCTTCTCTTTTCAATACAACCAATCCTTTCAACTACTGTTCAAGTGGTATGGATCCCAGATCATTTAATAGCTTGATTGTCTTAGAACCTACGTGTAGTACTTTGCATTTATCACTGAATCAAAACAATTTAAAAAACTTTTATTGTGAAATAAAATAATTTTTAAAGGGAAAGTAACTTTCCAGGCTTAGCTTAATTTAGGATTTAAGGAAAGTTTTGCAAATGTTCATGGATTGTAATAAGTCAGTTTGGCATAGTTTTGAGCACAGAGTGGGTAAATATAGATGTAAATTGTGGCAAGTTGGCAATAGTTCCTCAAAGATATCAGGTCCTAATACCTGGCATCTGTAAATGTTACCTTACTTCAAAAAGGGTCTATTCAGATGTGATAACAGATATTGAGATGGAGAGATTATCTTGAATTATCCATGTGGGCCCTAAATGCAATCACAAATATCCTAAAAAGAGGGAATCAGAAGGAGATGCTACATACACAAAAGAGAAGGTAATGTACATGGCAATGGAGTCAGAGATTGGAGTGATGCAGCTACAAACCAACAAATGCTGACAGCCCCTGGAAGCTGGAAGAGGTAAGAAATAGATTTACCCCTAGATTCTCCAGAGAGTATGCAGCCCTGCCAACACATTAATTTCAACCTAGTGAAAGTGATTTTGGACTCCTAACCTCCAGAACTGGAGGAGGTTGTGATAATATGTTGCAGAAGCCATAGGAATCTAACACATAAGTATATTGGGAGAAAACAAGTAGGTTATGTTAGTCCAAGCATTGAAAGCAATTCAGGCTTATTCTGGGATAGTTTCCGTGCTCTTAAAAACTTAGGTCAGTCTTGGAGTCAACTACGATTGGTCTGTATAAATTTGATAGAGGATGACACAAAAAACTGGAACTCCAGTTCCTCCTTAGAAAAGACCTGCAAGAATTTGAGGACTCCTCGGTGAGTAGATAACTCAAAATAGATTCCTGATTGGTGAGAGTTGAGGCAAGCTAGAGAGCAAATTCCAATCCAAATAGCTCCTTTGCACCAAAAACAAGCCCCCACTCCCCACCTCTCAAAAAAACCCCACATCAAGCATAATTATACAGATGAGATCAAGTTAAACATAAACATGTAGCACAGTATCACATTGGAAATGTTGCCACTGAAAGGTAGCCTGTAGCTCTAATAGCTTCTGTGAAAGGAGAAAAATAATCCCACCAGCTTTGTGGTGGTTATAAGGTTGAGTTTATGGATGGTTTTTAATGTTTGTAGGTCCTAGATTTTTGAATGGCCCTCCTTCCTCTCCCTGTTCTTATACCACTTTTGTGAATTAAGACCAACTCATAGTCTTCAGTGTGACCATCTGGGGCCCTCAGTTGTTGAATTTTGATGAACTATCCAGCATTGAGGAGTTAGGTAATGCTTATTTCTTCATTTGGGAGGGAGGGTGATTGTCAATGGCTTCTGTACATCTTTGGTTCATTCATTCTTCATTCATTTATCCATCATTGAACAAATATTTATTCAGCATTTACTATATGTCAGGCATTGTGTTACAAATGTAGTCCAATCGGACATGATTTCTGCCCTCATGGAGTTTACAGTTTAATGGGAGCCACAGATAATTAAAACAGTTACTATAAAGTATGGTAAATAGTCTATGGGATAGGTATGTGGAACTATGGAACCACATAGAAATAGCAAATAACTCAGCTGTTACAGAAGGTAAGTCTGATCGAATGGATACACTCCTTTATCTTCAATTTTCTTAATATTTCATCAGATTTGACTTATATGACTACCCTTTCTTTCATAGCATATGTTACTCCCTTGGCTTACAGGTCATCATAGTCTACTTTTCTGCTACTTCGTTTCCATTTCTTTGCTGGCTTTTCTACCTGTTCCCAATTTCTAAATGTTAGTGGGCTTCCAGATTCAGTTCCCTCCAAAAAAACTCTCTCTCTCTAGGTGCTCTTGTCCAGTCCTATGGCTTGAAATATCCTCTGCATGTTAATGACTCCTAAATTTACATCTTTCATTCTGCATCTCTCCCGTGGGCACCATATATATATATAGGCAACTCTCATTTAACATCTTTACTCAAGTGTCAAATGGACATTTCAAACAAAATATATTTAAAATGGATCCTCAATTTCTCTCCGAAAGCTGTTCCTCCCTTGGGTTTTCCCATCTCTGTAAGTAGTTCTTTTTTTTTTTTCCTTGTGGTAACCTTAGTTTATAACATTATATAAATTTCAGGTGTACATCATATTTCAATTCCTGTGTAAATTACATCATGTTCACTACCCAAAGAATAATTACACTCCATCACCACACATGTATGCCTTGTCACCCCTTTCACCCTCTTCCCTCCCTCATTCCCCTCTGGTAACCACCAGACCAATCTCTGTCTGCATGTGATTATTTGTTGTTGTTTTTATCTTCTACTTATGAGTGAGATCATACGGTATTTGACTTTCTCCCTCTGCCTTATTTCTCTTAGCATGTTACCCTCAAGGTCCACCCACGTATTCATAAATGGCCGGATTTCATTTCTACTGGCTGAGTAGTATTCCATTGTGTATATATGCCACATCTTCTTTATCCATTGGTCACTTGATGGGCACTTTGGTTGCTTCCAAGTCTTGGCTATTGTGACTAATGCTGCAATGAACATAGAGGTGTATATATCTTTACACATCCCTGTTTTCATGTTCTCTGGATAAATATCCAACAGTGGAATAGCTGGATTGAATGGTAGTTCTATTCTTAGTTTTTTGAGGAATGCCCATACTGTTTTCCATAGTGGCTGCACCAGTTTGCACTCCCACCAGCAGTGTCTGAGTTCCTTTCTCTCCAAATCCTCTCCAACACATCTTGTTTCCTGTCTTGTTAATTATAGCCATTCTGATGGGAGTGAGGTAACATCTCATTGTAGTTCTGACTTGCATTTCCCTGATATTTAATGATATGGAGCATCTTTTCATGTGCCTGTTGGCCATCTGGATATCTTCTTTGGAGAAATGTCTGTTCAGATATTTGCCCATTTTTTAATTGGGTTGTTGTTGTTGAGATATATGAGTTCTTTGTATATCTTGGATATTAACCCCTTATCAGATATATGGTTTGAAAATATCTTCTCCAAATTGTTAGGTTGTCTTTTCACTTTGCCAATGGTTTCCTTTGCTGTGCAAAAGGTTTTTAGTTTGATGTAGTCCCGTTTGTTTGTTTTTTCTGTTGTTTCCCTTGCGTGGTCAGAATGGTACTTGAAAATATGCTGCTAAGACTGATGTCAAAGAGTGTAGTGCTTATGTTTTCTTCTAGAAATTTTGTGGTTTCAGGTCTTGCATTCAAGTGTTTAATCCACTTTGAGTTAAGTTTTGTGTGTGGTATAAGATAATGGTCTACTTTCATGCTTTTGCATATGGCTGTCCAGTTTTCCTAACACCATTTATTGAAGAAGCTTTCCTTTCTCCATTGCATGTTCTTGGCTCCCTTATTGAAAATTAGCTGTCCATAGATGTCTGGGTTTGGGCTGGCCCCATTGCTGAGTGGTTAATTTCACGTGTTCCACTTCAGCAGCCCCAGGGTTTCACTGGTTTGGATCCTGGGTGCAGACATGGCACTGTTCATCAGGCCATGCTGAGGCGAGGTCTCACATAGCAGAGCCGGAAGGACCTATAACTACAATATACAAGTATGTACTGGGGGGCTTCAGGGAGAAGAAGAACAAGAACAAGAACAAGAAGAACAAGAACAAGAACAAGAAAAGATTGGCAAGAGATGTTAGCTTAGATGCTAATCTTTAAAAAAAATAAAATAAAATAAAAAAATAAAGAATAAAAGATGTGTGGGTTTATTTCTGGGCCCTCAATTCTGTTCCATCGATCTGTGTGTCTATTTTTGTGCTAGCAGCATGCCGTTTTGGTTACTATAGCTTTGTGGTGTATTCTGAAACCAGGGAGGGTGATACCTCCATCTTTGTCCTTTTTTCTCAGGATTCCTTGGGCTATTCAGGGCCTTTTGTTATTCCATATACATTTTAGGGTTCTTTGTTCTATTTCTGTGAAAAACGTTGTTGGAAATTTGATAGAGATTGCAGTGAATCTGCAGATTGCTTTAGGAAGAATGGACATTTTAACTATGTTAATTCTTCCAACCCAGGAGCACAGAATATCTTTCCATTTCTTTGAGCTTTCTTCAATTTCTTTCAACAATGTTTTATAGTTTTCAGTGTATAGATCTTTCACCTTTTTGGTTAAGTTTATTCCTAGGTATTTTGCTCTTTTTGCTGTAAATGTCAATGGAGTTGTATTCTTAATTTCTCTGTCTGCTATTTAGTTGTCAGTGTGTAGAAATGCAACTGATTTTTGTATGTTGATTTTTTATCCTACAACTAGACCATATTCATTTATTATTTGTAAAAGATTTTTAGTGGATTCTTTAGGGTTTTCTATATATAAAATCATGTCATTTGCAAATAGTGACAGTTTCACTTCTTCTTTTCCAATTTGGATTGCTCTTATTTCTTTTTCTTGCCTGATTGCTCTGGCTAGGACTTCCAATATGATGTTAAATAAGAGTGATGAAAGTGGGCATCCTTGTCTGCTTCCTGTTCTTAGAGGGATAGCTTTCAGTTTTTCTCCATTGAAAATGATACTAGTTGTGGGTTTGTCACATATGATATGCCTCCATTCTGGTCCTCTTATATGCCTATTCCTTACCTGCCTCTAAGTTCTTGAGTGGGTTTATTTTTTAACTGGAATGTTCTATCTTCAGCATTTCTCAGGGCTAGCTCAATCTCATCCTTCAAATATTATCTTGAATATCACCTCCTCACCATACTTTCTAAAGTAATCTTGGTTACTCTATACTTTTTATTATACTCCTAACATTTATTTGTTTGCATGTTTGTAAGCTCTTTGAGAACATATGCCTTGGTGTCTGGCCCACTATTGAGCCTCCAGAGCCTAGCACTGTGACCAGGCCATAATGGTCACTCAATAAACATTTGTTGCATGAATTGAGGTAGGATAATATTTTGATATTTTAGCCTACGGGTATTTTTCCCCTAGTATTTTTTTTTATTAATGTTATGATAGATTACAACCTTATGAGATTTCAGTTGTACATTTTTGTTAGTCATGTTGTGGGTACACCACTTCCCCCTTTGTGCCCTCCCCCCACCCCCCCTTTTCCCTGGTAACCACCGATCAGATCTCCTTATCAGTATACTAACTTCCACCTATGAGTGGAGTCATATAGAGTTTGTCTTTCTCTGACTGGCTTATTTCGCTTAACATAATACCCTCGAGGTCCATCCACATTGCTGTGAATGGGCCAATTTTGTCTTTTTTTATGGCTGAGTAGTATTCCATTGTGTATATATACCACATCTTCTTTATCCAATCATCAGTTTCTGGGCATGTAGGTTGGTTCCACGTCTTGGCTATTGTAAATAATGCTGCAATGAACATAGGGGTGCAACGGACTCTTGAGATTTCTGATTTCAGGTTCTTAGCATAGATACCCAGTAATGGGATGGCTGGGTCATAGGGTATTTCTATTTTTAACTTTTTGAGAAATCTCCATACTGTTTTCCATAGTGGCTGTACCAGTTTGCATTCCCACCAACAGTGTATGAGGGTTCCTTTTTCTCCACAACCTCTCCAACATTTGCCGCTCTTGGTTTTGGATGTTTTTGCCAATCTAACGGGTGTAAGGTGATATCTTAGTGTAGTTTTGATTTGCATTTCCCTGATGATTAGCGATGGTGAACATCTTTTCATGTGTCTATTGGCCATATTCATATCTTCTTTTGAGAAATGTCTGTTCATGTCCTCTGCCCATTTTTTGATCGGGTTGTTTGTTTTTTTGTTGTTAAGCAGTGTGAGTTCTTTGTATATTATGGAGATTAACCCTTTGTCGGATAAGTGGCTTGTAAATATTTTTTCCCAATTAGTGAGCTGTTTTTTTGTTTCAATCCTGTTTTCCCTTGCCTTGAAGAAGCTCTTTAGTCTGATGAAGTCCCATTTGTTTATTCTTTCTATTGTTTCCCTCAACTGGGGAGTTATGGTGTCTTAAAAGATTCTTTTGAAACTGATGTCAAAGAGTGTACTGCCTATATTCTCTTCCAAAAGACTTATTGTCTCAGGCCTAATCTTTAGGTCTTTGATCCATTTTGAGTTTGTTTTGGTGTGTGGTGAAAAAGAATGGTCAATTTTCAATCTTTTGTATGTGGCTGTCCAGTTTTCCCAGCACCATTTGTTGAAGAGACTTTCTTTTCTCCATTGTAGGCCCTCTGCTCCTTTGTCGAAGATTAGCTGTCCATAGATGTGTGGTTTTATCTCTGGGCTTTCAATTCTGTTCCATTGATCTGTGGACCTGTTTTTGTACCAGTACCATGCTGTTTTGATTACTGTAGCTTTGTAGTACGTTTTGAAGGCAGGGATTGTGATGCCTCCAGCTGTGTTCTTTTTTCTCAGGATTGCTTTAGCAATTCGGGGTCTTTTGTTGCCCCATATGAATTTTAGGATTCTTTGTTCAATTTCTGTGAAGAATGTTCTTGGGATTCTGATTGGGATAGCATTGAATCTGTAGATTGCTTTAGGTAGTATGGACATTTTAACTATGTTTATTCTTCCAATCCATGTGCATGGAATGTCTTTCCATCTCTTTATGTCATCATCAATTTCTTTCACGAAAGTCTTGTAGTTTTCATTGTATAGATCCTTCACTTCCTTGGTTAAGTTTATCCCAAGGTATTTTATTCTTTTCGTTGCGATGGTGAATGGGATAGAGTTCTTGAGTTCTTTTTCTGTTAGTTTATTGTTAGTGTATAGAAATGCTACTGATTTATGCACGTTAATTTTATACCCTGCTACTTTGCTGTAGTTGTTGATTATTTCTAATAGTTTTTCTGTGGATTCTTTGGGGTTTTCTATGTATAAGATCATGTCGTCTGCAAACAGCGAGAGTTTTACTTCTTTGTTACCTATTTGGATTCCTTTTATTTCTTTTTCCTGCCGAATTGCTCTGGCCAGCACCTCCAGTACTATGTTGAATAGGAGTGGTGAAAGTGGGCACCCTTGTCTTGTTCCTGTCCTCAGAGGGATGGCTTTCAGTTTTTGTCCATTGAGTATGATGTTGGCTGTGGGTCTGTCATATATGGCCTTTATTATGTTGAGGTACTTTCCTTCTATACCCATTTTATTGAGGGTTTTTATCATAAATGGGCATTGGATCTTGTCGAATGCTTTCTCTGCATCTATTGAGATGATCATGTGGTTTTTGTTTTTCATTTTGTTGATGTAGTGTATCACGTTGATTGACTTGCGGATGTTGAACCATCCCTGTGTCCCTGGTATAAATCCTACTTGATCATGGTGTATAATCTTTTTGATGTATTGCTGTATTCGGTTTGCCAAAATTTTGTTGAGGATTTTTGCATCTATGTTCATCAGTGATATCAGCCTGTAGTTCTCCTTCTTTGTGTTGTCCTTGTCAGGTTTGGGGATCAGAGTGATGTTGGCTTCATAGAATGTGTTAGGGATTACTCCATCTTTCTCAATTTTCTGGAACAGTTTGAGAAGAATAGGTATTAAGTCTTCTTTGAATGTTTGGTAGAATTCTCCAGAGAAGCCGTCTGGTCCTGGACTCTTATTTTTGGGGAGGTTTTTGATTACCGTTTCTATTTCCTTACTTGTGATTGGCCTATTCAGATTCTCCATTTCTTCGTGATTCAGTTTGGGGAGATTGTAGGAGTCTAGGAATTTGTCCATTTCTTCCAGGTTGTTCAATTTGTTGGCATATAGTTTTTCATAGTATTCTCTTATGATCTCTTGTATTTCATTGGTATCTGTTGTGATTTCTCCTCTCTCATTCCTAATTTTATTTATTTGCGATTTCTCTCTTCTTTTCTTGGTGAGTCTGGCTAAAGGTTTGTCAATTTTGTTAATTCTTTCGAAGAACCAACTCTTTGTTTCATTGATCCTTTCTATTGTCGTTTTTGTTTCAATATCGTTTATTTCTGCTCTTATTTTTATTATTTCCCTCCTTCTACTGACTCTGGGCTTTGTTTGTTCTTCTTTTTCTAGTTCTGTTAGATGTTGTTTGAGGTTGCTTATGTGAGCTTTTTCTTGTTTAGTGAGGTGAGCCTGTATTGCGATGAATTTCCCTCTTAGGACTGCTTTTGCTGCATCCCAAATGATTTGGTATGTCATGTTCTCATTTTCATTTGTCTCCAGATAATATTTGATTTCTTCTTTAATTTCTTCAATGATCCATTGTTTGTTGAGAAGCGTGTTGTTTAGTCTCCACATTTTTGCACCTTTCTCTGCTTTTTTCTTGTAGTTGATTTCTAGTTTAATAGCATTATGATCCAAAAAGATGCTTGATATTATTTCAACTCTCTTGTATTTATTGATGTTTGCTTTGTTTCCCAAAATATGGTCAATCCTTGAGAATGTTCCATGTGCACTTGAGAAGAATGTGTAACCTGCTGCTTTTGGATGAAGTGTTCTATATATATCTATTAAGTCCAACTGGTCTAATTTTTCATTTAATTCTATTATTTCCTTGTTGATTTTCTGTCTGGATGTTCTGTCCATTGGTGTTAATGGTGTGTTGAGGTCCCCTACTATTATTGTATTGTTGTTGATGTCTTCTTTTAGTTCTATTAAGAGTTGCTTTACAAATTTTGGTGCTCCTGTGTTGGGTGCGTATATATTTATAAGTGTTATGTCTTCTTGGTGGAGAGTCCCTTTTATCATTATATACTGTCCCTCTTTATCTTTCTTTATCTGTTTTGCTTTGAAATCTACCTTGTCTGATATTAGTATAGCGACACCTGCTTTCTTTTGTTCATTATTAGCTTGGAGTATTGTTCTCCATCCCTTCACTCTGAGTCTGTGTTTGTCTTTGGGGCTGAGGTGTGTTTCCTGGAGGCAGCATATTGTTGGATCTTGTTCTTTGATCCATCCTGCCACTCTGTGTCTTTTGATTGGGGAGTTCAATCCGTTTACATTTAGAGTGATTATTGAGACGTGGGGCCTACCACTCCCATTTTGTGTCTTGTTTTCCGGTTTTTTTCAGTTTCCTTTGTTTCTCGTCCCATGGTTTAATCTGTTCTGATGTAGAGCTGCTACTCTCTGTTGTTGTCCTTCTACTTATCTCCTCTGCTCTTGGTTTTGTAGCCCCTTTCCTTTTTTGGATTTTTCAGGAATGAGGGTTTTCCTGAGGATTTCCTGAAGAGGAGGTTTTGTGGCAATGAACTCCCTTAATTTTTGTTTATCTGGGAAAGTTTTTATTTCTCCATCGTATTTGAAGGATATTTTCGCTGGGTAGAGAATTCTCGGCTGTAGATTTTTGTCCTTCAGATTTTTGAATATATCATTCCACTCTCTTCTAGCCTGTAAAGTTTCTGCTGAGAAATCTGCTGATAGCCTGATGGGGGTTCCTTTGTAGGTTAGTTTCTTTTGCCTGGCTGTCCTTAATATTTTCTCCTTGTCGTTGACTTTTGCTAGCTTCACTACTATATGCCATGGAGTTGATCTTCTTGCATTGATAAAGTTTGGAGATCTATTGGCTTCTGTCACCTGAAGATCCATCTCCCTCACCAGATTTGGGAAGTTCTCGGCCATTATTTCTTTGAATAGGTTTTCTGCCCCTTTCTCCTTCTCTTCTCCCTCTGGTATACCTATAATCCTTACGTTGCATCTCCTAATTGCGTCTGATAATTCTCGGAGAGTTTCTTCATTTCTTTTAAGTCTTGCTTCTCTCTCCTCCTCTGCCTGCAACAATTCTATATTGCCATCTTCCAAATTGCTAATTCTTTCCTCCATATTATCGGCCCTACTGTTCAGAGCATCTAGATTTTTCTTAATCTCCTCTATTGTGTTCTTCATTTCCAATATTTCTGTTTGGTTCTTCTTTATCGTATCAAACTCTTTTGTGACATAGCTCCTGAACTCGTTGAGTTGTCGGTCAGAATTCTCTCTTAACTCATTGAGAATCTTAATGATGGCTGTTTTGAAGTCATCGTCATTTAGGTTATACATCTCATTTTCTTTGGGATTGTTTTCTGTATATTTGTTGCTTTCTTTCTGTTCTGGAGATTTAATGTATTTTTTCATATTGCTTGATGTTGTTGATTTGTGCCTCCGCATGGAAATAGAGTTTGGTTGCTCCTTTCACTTGTTTCTGCTGCTGCGGAGGGAGGAGCAGCTGTTTATATTTCACCAACCAGGAATCCTGTCCGTAGTTGCTAACTGGGCCTGGGCCCCTCTTCGTAGCCACAGTGGCCCTTTGGATTCCCTCCTCTGCCGTGGGGGCCGTCACAGGGGGGCTTCAGGCTGCAGGTGCCTACTGTTGCAGCCCACCTAGATGTGCTCTCTCCTTGGGGTCTGCAACGGTGTTATGGGCTTTTCCAGCAGCCAGGGGTGGGATCACTTATATTTGTCGCTCCGTTGCTGTCGGCACCCACCAAATCTCACTTGTCCTCTATAGGTCGCAGGAGAGCTATTGGCATCTTCTACAGTCTGTGGTTAGTACACCTAGCTATGCTGCTTTTGCCCTGGGGTCTTCCAGCGTTGTGGCTGGCGGCTGGGTGCCTTCTACTGGTGCTGTGCAGAGGCTTTCCCTAAGGCTGCTGTGAGCCTGTAGGGTTTCCCCCTAGGCTACTAAGCTGGGTCTCTGGAACTCTCTCCAGCCCCAGTCCTCTCTGAGATCTCCAGCAATCCCTAGCCTCACGGGGTGGGCAATGGCAGCTGGGGGTCGCCCCGCCCTCAGGGATTCTCTCCGGGCCTCTCCCGGAGCCGTGAATGCTCAGCGTGGCCCCTCTGCTAACGGCAGACAGAGAGTTTTGTCTGCTGCTCGGGCGGAGCTCCGGCGTTTCCCCTCCGGGTCGCAGGACCGGCCTTTTGAAAATTCCCCCAGCCCCGGTCCTCTCCGAGATCTCCGGCAATCCCTAGCCCCACGGGGCGGGCAACGGCAGCTGGGGGTCGCCCCGCCCTCAGGGCTTCTCTCCTGGCCTCTGCCGGAGCCGTGAATGCTCAGCGTGGCCCCTCTGCTAACGGCAGGCAGAGAGTTTTGTCTGCTGCCCAGGCGGAGCTCCAGCGCTTCCCCTCCGGGTCGCAGAACCGGCCTTTGAAAATTCCCCCCACCCCGGTCCTCTCCGAGATCTCCGGCAATCCCTAGTCCCACGGGGCGGGCAACGGCAGCTGGGAGATCTCCGTGCCCTCCGTGTCTCTCTCTGGGACCCTCCGGGCGCCCGGAGCACCAGGCTGGGTCTCCCCGCCAATGGCGGGGAGAGACTCTCCCCGCGGGCTCAGGTGTGCAACTCCAAAGTTTCCCTCTGCGTTTAGGAGTAATTGCAGGGGGTTTAGGTAGGGTTCTGGTCACCTGTTTCCACCGTCGCTCCTCTGTTGTGTTCTTGCTCCTGCCCTAGACGTGCGTGGATCCTCTGGGGGCGTCCGTTGGAAGAAAGCCGCTTGCGGGTACCAGGCTGCTCGTCGGGGTCGGAGAGCCCTCACCTATTTCCACATCCTCCCGGAGGAAAGTCCATCCGCCTTCCGATGTATAGTCGCGTGGGTGTCTCCGACGTCCTGAGATGCTGTCTGGATATCCTTTGTCAAGCGATAAGTGTCCAAATAATTGTAGACTCGAAGGGCGAGAGACAAAGAGGACTACTCACGGCGCCATCTGGGCTCTTCTCTCCCTATATTATTATATAATGTCCCTCTTTATTCCTGATACTATTTTTTGCTTTGAAGTCTACTGTGTCTGATATTCATACAGCTATTATAACATTCTTTTGATTAGGTTTGCATGGTATATATTTTTCCATTCTTCTACTTTTAATCTGTGTATATGGGTCTCTTATAGATAGCATATCATTGAGTCTTGCTGGTTTTTTTAATCTAGTCTGACAATCTATGTCTTTTAATTGGTGTTCCTCATCCTAATTAAACCCACAACAGGTACTCTCAGTAGATCACTTTGCTTTCCTAAAAACTAGGTCAATGTGTATATTATTCCTTAACTTTCAACTCTCCTATCTAATAACAACAGGAATGGCTACAATTATTCAATATTTCCTATGTACCAGGCTTCTATTTACATGTATTAACTCATTTAATCCCAGTAACAATGCTATGAGGTGGGTACTGTTAGTATCATCCCCAATTTACAGATTAAAAAACCCAAGGTATGGAGATGTTGAGTAACTTGATCAAGATCACAGTGAGAAACATTAGAGCTGGCTTCCAAATGCAAGAGTATGGTTTTAGATATTAATCTCATACTATATTATCTCTCCATCTTTAAAGGACTCCCCCATTTCTAATCCACATTTTAAATAAGATCCCATGCATTGTCTCCACTTTTTCAGTACTCAAACCTCTCCATCTGCTTCTATAGCTCTACTCAGGTATAATTAATAATGATCTTCATATTGCCAAATCCAATAGATGTTTCTTAATTATCTGTCTGGACTTCCGTACTGCATTTGACTTTATTACCACTCTTCTCTAAGCTGGATTAGGTTTCTGTTCTCTGCGCTCTCATAATACCCTATAGACACTCTTATTTTTGTGATTACATAATGCATCATAATGAAATGGTCAGGAGTTTGTTTACTCACTGTCTCACAAGCCCCCTGACATCACAGACTCCTTCTGTTTTTATCTTTGTATGCCAAGTGCCTACCATAGTGCCTGACACATTGTAGATGTTTAAAAATATTTTGTTAAATTAATGAATAATTAAAAGTTATTTACTGATAATGGGTATATTATTTTGTTGTCACTTCTACATTGGCAAGAAAAAATCTCTCAAAAAACACAGATTTTATAAGCTCCATTATTTATTATGATTGAATAAGAAGGAGGTGAAGCCTGGTTGAAACTCAACTGTTTTTCTCTTCCCCAATAAGACCCCTTAGGATATTCTGTGGAAAAAAGGAATTAACAAGATTTGTCTTCTTCATGTTCCCATAAGAATACCCTCAGGTGTGCTTTTCATTATAAGAACAACTTCCAATGAACTATGGACTTGATAGCACTAACAGTATCTTCACTGCTCCCATCCTTATGTGCTTTCTCCATATTCAGGAGCAAATGGACTTCAATCAACCATTTTTAGATGCTGTATCTGTTTAGTTGAAGAACATCAGAGACTACTGCAGAGAAACAACTTGATTAGTAAGTCAAGACTAGATTTATGCTTTCATGTATGAGGGAATAACTTGCTCTGGGACTCCTCTTCCCCTAACTGAAAACAACTAGAAAACAGGGTAAAAATAAAACAACTGGACCACAGGCAGTACAGGACTTGATCTTTGAGCAAAGGAAAACAAATGAGGTGACCACTGTGATTGCCCTGGCTTTCTGCCTGGGGATAATTTTCAGCCACAGTGCAGGGAGGCCTCATTAAGATGAGAAGATAGAGATTGGAATTCAGGGATACCAAGACAGCTAGAATTTGTGGGACAGTGAATAGAAAATAAGGGAGCTGGAAAAAGAACTCTAGAATTTGCATAGGTGTCCCTTTCTGGAATCTTTTAGACTAACTTCCAATCGTGCCTGTGAAGGGTAAATCTAGATAAGACCAGGCAAAGAACAACTGCTGAGGGAACAATATTTGCAGGGGGAGCTGTAACACAGAAAATTCCTAGAGCTCACACAGGTCACTTAACTACCTGCCAGAAAAAAGTTCAACACTCCTTAAAGGAATACTACAAAACTTTTAAAGGAATATTACCAAAAGTTGGGGAGGCAGAAATCAGAATTCAGGAAGGTTGAGATTACTGCAACTTCTGAGACAGGGAACTAGAGAGTAAGGCACTGCGCAGAGAAAGACTTCTGGAGAAATGTAAAGGGGTTCCCTCAAATATTTGACTGAGTATGGATTTGCACATGCGTGAGAGGATTCTGGGATATAGTAACTGGAAAGGAGTAAGCAGAATAATTGTTGAAGCTCTCATCGGGCAGGGAATAATTTGTGTCCCCACCAGTCACAGTAGACAAATCTCATCATACACAGAGCATTGATTACAGCCCTGAGAAGAATCAGGCCTTAGTAGTATGAATAGAGAGCCTGGAGTAAAGTCTTCTCTGGACCTGCCATAACAAAGCTTAATTATAAGCCTCAATGGAGGAAGCTGATACTCAAGTATTTCTTTTTATTGTGGTAACATTGGTTTGTAACATTGGTTTATAACATTATATAAATTTCAGGTGTACATCATTTTATTTCAGCTTATGTGTAGATTACATCATGTTAACCACCCAAAGACTAATTACAATCCATCGCCACACACATGTACCTAATCACCCGTTATGCCTGCCTCCCTACCCCCTTCCCATCTTGTAACCACCAATCCAATCTGTCTCTATGTGATTGCTGTTGTTTTTATCTTCTACTTATGAGTGAAGTCATACGGTATTTGACTTTCTCCCTCTGCCTTATGTCGCTTAGCATAATACCCTCAAGGTCCATCCATGTTGTCACAAATGGCTGGATGTCATCATTTCTTATGGCCGAGTAGTATTATATTGTGTATATATGCCACGTCTTCTCTATCCATTGATCCCTTGATGGTCACTTTGGTTGCTTCCAAGTCTTGGCTATTGTGAATAATGCTGCAATGAACATAGAGGTGTATATATCTTTACACATCCCTGTTTTCATGTTCTCTGGATAAATATCCAACAGTGGAGTAGCTGGATCGAATGGTAGTTCTATTCTTAATTTTTTGAGGAATGCCCATACTGTTTTCCATAGTGGCTGCACCAGTTTGCACTCCCACCAGCAGTGTCTGAGTTCCTTTCTCTCCAAATCCTCTCCAACACATCTTGTTTCCTGTCTTGTTAATTATAGCCATTCTGATGGAAGTGAGGTAACATCTCATTGTGGTTCTGATTTGCATTTCCCTGATATTTAATGATATGGAGCATCTTTTCATGTGCCTGTTGGCCATCTGGATATCTTCTTTGGAGAAATGTCTGTTCAGATATTTGCCCATTTTTTAATTGGGTTGTTGTTTTTGAGCTGTATTAGTTCTTTGTATATCTTGGATATTAACCCCTTATCAGATATATGGTTTGCAAATATCTTCTCCCAATGGTTAGGTTGTCTTTTCACTTTGCCAATGATTTCCTTTGCTGTGCAGAAGGTTTTTAGTTTGATGTAGTCCCATTTGTTTATTTTTTCTGTTGTTTCCCTTGCGTGGTCAGAATGGTACTTGAAAATATGCTGCTAAGACTGATGTCAAAGAGTGTAGTGCTTATGTTTTCTTCTAGAAATTTTGTGGTTTCAGGTCTTGCATTCAAGTCTTTAATCCATTTTGAGTTAATTTTTTGGAGTTCCAAACTGGTGAAACCCCGGGCTGCTGAAGTGGAGTGCACAAATTTAACCATGCAGGAGGCCCCTTTTGAGAGGTTTCTGATTACTTTTTCGTCTCCTTACTGATGATTGGTCTATTCAAATTCTCTATTTCTTCTTGATTCAGTTTTGGAAGGTTGTACGATTCTAAGAATTTATCCATTTCTTCTATATTATCCAATTTGTTGACATATAGCTTTTCATAGTATTCTCTTATAATCTTTTGTATTTCTGAGGTTTCCATTGTAATTTATCCTCTTTCATTTCTGATTTTATTTATTTGAGCCTTCTGTCTTTTTTTCCTAGTGAGTCTGGCTAAAATTTTGTCAATTTTGTTTATCTTTTCAAAGAACTAGCTCTTGGTTTCATCAATGTTTTCTATTGTTGTTTTAGTCTGTATTTCATTTATTTCTGCTCTGATTTTTATTATTTCCTTTTGGGCTTTATGTTTTCTTCTTCTTCCAGTTCCTCTAGGTTCACTGTTAGATTGTTGATTGGGGATTTTTCTTGTTTCTTAAGGTAGGCCTGTATTGCTATAAGCTTCCCTCTTAGAACCACTTTTGCTGTATCCCATATATTTTGGCATGTTGTATTTTCATTTTGATTTGTCTCCAGGTATTTTTTTAATTTCTCCTTTGATTTCTTCATTGACCCAATCACTGTTAAGTAGCATTTTGTTTAATCTCCACATATTTGTGGCTTTTCTGATTTTATTCCTGTAGTTGATATCTAGTTTCCTACTTTTGTGGTCAGAAACAATGCTTGGTATTATTTCAATCTTCTTAAATTTGTTGAGACTTGCTTTGTGGCCTAATATGTGATCAATCCTGGAGAATGTTCCATGTGCATTTGAAAACATTGTGTATTCAGTGTTTGGATGGAATATTCTGTATACATCTACTAAGTCCATCTGGTCTAATGTGTCATTTAAGGCCTATGCTTCCTATTGATCCTTTGTTTGGATGATCTATCCATTTTTGTATGTGGAGTGTTAAAGTACCCTACTATTATTATGTTACTGTCTATTTCTCTTTTTATGTCTGTTAATAATTGCTTTATATATTTAGGTGCTCCTATGTTGGGAGCATAGATATTTACAAGTGCTATATCCTCTTGTTGAATTGCATTATCATTACATAGGGCCCTTCTTTGTCTCTTGTTATGCTTTTTGTTTTAAAATCTATTTTGTCTGATATAAGTATTGCTACTCCAGCTTTCTTTTCATTGCCATTTGCATGAAGTATCTTTTTTCATCCCTTCACTTTCAGTTTGTGAGTGTCTGTAGGTCTGAAGTGTGTCTCTTGCGTGCAGCATATATATGGGCTTTGTATTTTTTATTCAATCAGCCACCCTAAGACTTCTGATTGGAGCATTTAGTCCTTTGGCATTTAAAGTAGCTGTTTATAAAAATGTCTTTATAGCCATTTTGTTACTCTTTTTCTGGATGTTTTAGTAGTTAGTCTCTGTTCCTTTCTTCTTCTCATGCTCTCTTCCCTTGTGGTTTAATTAATTTATTTAACATTATGTTTGGGTACCTTTCTCTTAATTCTTTGAGCATTTATTATAGGTTTCTGTTTGTGATTACCATGAGGTTCGTATATAACAACCTACGTATACAGCAATCTGTATTAAGTTGATGGTCCTTTTAGTTTGACCTCTTTCTAAAAGCTCTATTTTTTATTCCCTGCCTCCCACATTTTATGTTTTTGATATCATCTCTAACCTCTTTTGTGTGTGTTTGTGCATCCATTACCCTCTTATCATGGAAATAAGTGATTTTAGTACTTTTGCTTTTTGACCTTCATATTATCTTAGGTGGTTGATCTGCTACCTTTACTGTATTTTACCTTTACCAGTGATTTTATTGCTTTTTTTTGATAATTTTCTTATTCCTATTTGTGTTCTTCTTTTTCCTACTTAAACAAGTCCGTTTAACATTTCTAAAATAATCAGTAAAGCTGATTTCTTGGTGATAAACTTCTTTAAGTTTCACTTGTCTGGGAAACTCTTTATCTCTCCTTCCATTCTGAATGATAACCTTGCTGGATAGAGTGTTCTTGGCTGTAAGTTTTTTTCCTTTCAGCACTTTAAATATATTATGTCTCTCCCTTCTAGCCTGTAAGGTTTCTGCTGAGAAGTCAGCTGATAGCCTTATGGGGTTTCCTTTGTATGTAATGTTGCCTTTCTCTTGCGGCTTTTAGGATTCTCTACCTTTAATTCTTGACTTTTTAATTACAATATGTCTTGGTGTGGGCCTCTTTGGCTTTATCTTGTTTGGTGCTCTCTGTGCTTCCTGTACCTGGATGCCTGTTTCCTTCATTAGGTTAGCAAAGTTACAGCTATTATTTCTTCAAATAGAGTCTCTGCCCTTTGTCTCTCTCTTCTCCTTCTGGAACACCTATAATATGAATGTTAGTGTGCTTGATGTTGTCCCAGAGGTCCCTTAGACTGTTCTCATTCTTTTTAATTTTTTTCTTTTATCTGTTGAGTTTGTGTGATTTCCTCTAGTCTTTCATACAGCTCACTGATCTGTTCTTCTCTAACATCTACTCTACTATTGAGTCACTCTAGAGAAATTTTCATTTCCAGTATTGTATTCTTCATTTCTGATTGGTTCTTTTCATATTTTAAAATTCTTTCTTGATGTTCTCTCTAGCTTCATCTGTTCTTCTCCCAAGATCAGTGAGCATCCTATGACTCTTTTTTTGAACTCTTTGTTAGGTAGGTTGTTTAGTTCTGTTTCATTTAGTTCTTTTAATGGGGGTTTGTCCTATTGCCTTGCTTGGAACAAATTCCTTTGCCTCCTCATTAAATCTTTCACTAAATTTCATATTTTTTGTTATACATTTCTAATGTTTACAAATTACATAGCTGACCTCCATGGTGTTGGGTGCATATAATTTTAAATTATATCTTTTTCATAAATTGAACATTTAAAAAATTACATAATGTCGATCTTTATTCTGTTTAGTGCTTTTTTTTCGTAAATTGATTGCTTTTATTTTTTTCATTTATTTGTTTATTTTCAGATGTACATCATAATATACTTTGAATTCTGTGTAGATTACATCATTTTCACCACCCGAAAACTAATTATAGTCCCTCCCCTCACATGTGGGCTTAATCACCCCTTTTGCCCTCCCTCCTCCCCCCTTCCCCTCTGGTAACCACCAATCCAATATCCAATGCTATGTGTTTGTTTGTCATTGTTTTTATCTTCTACTCATGAGTGAGATCATATGGTATTTGACTTTCTCCCTCTGACTTATTTCACTCAGCAAAATACCCTCAAGGTCCATCCATGTTGTCACAAATGGCCAGATTTCATCATTTCTTATGGCTGAGTAGTAGTCCATCGTGTGTAAATACCACATCTTCTTTATCCATTCATCACTTGATGGGCACCTAGGTTGCTTCCAAGTCTTGGCTATTGTGTGTAATGCTGCAATCAACATGGGGATGCAAGTATCTTTATGCCTTTGCGTTTTCAAGTTCTTTGGATAAATACCCAGAAGTGGGATAGCTGGATCATATGGTAGATCTATCCTTAATTTTCTGAGGATACTCCATACTGCTTTCCATAGTGGTTGCATCAGTTTACACTCCCACCAGCAGTGAACAAGGGTTCCCTTCTCTCCACATTCTCTCCAACATTTGTTTCCTGTCTTGTTAATTATAGAAATAGAATTTCATTCTGACCAGAGTGAGGTGATACCTCATTGTAGTTTTGATTTGCATTTCCCTGATAGCTAATGATGTTGAGCATCTTTTCATATGCCTGTTGGCCATCCTTATATTTTCTTTAGAGAAATCTCTGTTCAGATCTTTTGCCCATTTTCTCACTGGATAGTTGGTTTTTTTGTTGTTGAGCTGTATTAGTTCTTTGTATATTTTGGATATTAACCCCTTATCTGATATATGGTTTGCAAATATCTTCTCCCAATGGTTAGGTTGTCTTTTCGTTTTGTTGATGGTTTCCTTTGCTGTGCAGAAGCTTTTTAGTTTGATGTAGTCCCATTTGTTCATTTTTTCTTTTGTTTCCCTTGCCCAGTCAGACATGAGACTTGAAAATACGCTGCTCAGACCAATGTCAAAAAGCGTACTGCCTATGTTTTCTTCTGGAAGTTTCATGGTTTTGGGTCTTACATTCAAGTCTTTAATCCATTTTGAGTTGCTTTTTGTGCATGATGTAAGGGAATGGTCTACTTTCATTCTTTTGCATGTGGCTGTCCAGTTCTCCCAACACCATTTATTGAAGAGACTCTCCTTTCTCCATTGTATGCTCTTGTCTCCTTGTCGAATATTAGCTGTCCATAAATGTGTGGGTTTACTTCTGGGCTCTCAATTCTGTTCCATTGATCTGAGTGTCTGTTTTTGTGCCAGTACCATGCTGTTTTGGTTACTATGGCTTTGTAGTATAATTTGAAATCAGGGAGTGTGATCCCTCCAGCTTTGTTCTTTTTTCTCAGGAATCCTTTGGCTATTCGGGGTCTTTTGCTGTTCCATATAAATTTTAGGATTCTCCGTTCTATTTCTGTGAAAAATGTTGTTGGAACTTTAATAGAGATTGCATTTACTCTATAGATTGCTTTAGGAAGTATGGACATTTTAATGATGTTAATTCTTCCAATCCAAAAGCATGGAATATCTTTCCATTTCTTTGTGTCTTCTTTGATTTCTTTCAACAATGTTCTATAGTTTTTGGTGTACAGATCTCTTACCTCTTTGGTTAAATTTATTCCTAGGTATTTTATTGTTGCAATTGTAAGTGGGATTGTACTCTTAATTTCTCTCTTTTTTAAATTTTTATTGAGTTAATGATAGGTTACAATCTTGTGAAATTTCAGTTGTACATTATTGTTTGTCAGTCATGTTGTAGGTGCACTCCTTCACCCTTTGTGCCCACCACCACCCCATCTTTCCCCTGGTAGCCACTAATCTGTTCTCTTTGTCTACATTTTTAAATTCCTCATATGAGTGGAGTCATACAGAGATTGTCCTTCTCTCGCTGGCTTATTTCACTTAACATAATTCCCTCAAGGTCCATCCATGTTGTTGCAAATGGGACGATTTTGTTCTGTTTTATGGCTGAGTAGTATTCCATTGTATATATATACCACATCTTCTTTATCCAATCACCTGTTGATGGGCACTTAAGTTGCTTCCATGTCTTGGCTATTGTAAATAATGCTGCAATAAACATTGGGGTGCATACGACTTTTGGAATTGCTGACTTCAAGATCTCTGGATAGATACCCGGTAGTGGGATAGCTGGGTCGTATGGTAGTTCTATGTTTAATCTTTTGAGGAATCTCCATACTGTTTTCCATAGTGGCTGCACCAGTTTGCATTCCCACCAGCAGTGTATGAGTGTTCCTTTTTCTCCAAAACCTCTCCAACATTTGTTACTATTAGTTTCAGGTATTTTTGTCATTCTAATGGGTGTAAGGTGATATCTTAGTGTAGTTTTGATTTGCATTTCCCTGATGATCAGCGATGATGAACATCTTTTCATGTGCCTATTGGCCATCCGTATATCTTCTTTGGAGAAATGTGTGTTCATGTCTCCAGCCCATTTTTTGATCGGGTTGTTTGATTTTTTGTTGTTGAGTTGTGTGAGTTCTTTATATATTATGGATATTAAGCCTTTGTCAGATATATGACTTGCAAATATTTTTTCCCAGTTAATGGGTTGGTTTTTTGTTTCAATCCTTTTTTCATTTGCCTTGAAGAAGCTCTTTAGTCTGATGAAGTCCCATTTGTTTATTCTTTCTATTGTTTCCTTCTCTGAGAAGACATGGTGTCTGAAAAGATCCTTTTAATACTGATGTCAGAGTGCACTGCCTACATTTTCTTCCAGAAGCCTTATGGCTTCAGGTCTCACCTTTAGGTCTTTGATCCATTTTGAGTTTATTTTGGTGAATGGTGAGAAAGAATCATCAATTTTCCTTCTTTTACATGTGGCTTTCCAGTTTTCCCAGCACCATTTGTTGAAAAGACTTTCTTTTCTCCATTGTATGCCCTCAGCTCCTTTGTTGAAGATAAGCTGTTCATAGATGTGTGGTTTTATTTCTGGGCTTTCAATTCTGTTCCATTGATCTGTGCACCTGTTTTTGTACCAGTACCATGCTGTTTTGATACTGTAGCTTTGTAGTACGTTTTGAAGGCAGGGATTGTGATGCCTCCAGCTGTGTTCTTTTTTCTCAGGATTGCTTTAGCAATTCGGGGTCTTTTGTTGCCCCATATGAATTTTAGGATTCTCTGTTCTAATTCTGTAAAGAATGTCGTTGGGATTCTGATTGGGATAGCGTTGAATCTGTAGATTGCTTTAGGTAGAATGGACATTTTAACTATGTTTATTCTTCCAATCCATGTACATGGAATGTCTTTCCATCTCTTTATGTCTTCATCCATTTCTTTCAGAAAGGCCTTGTAATTTTCATTGTATAGGTCTTTCACTTCCTTAGTTAAATTCACCCTGAGGTATTTTATTCTTTTTGTAGCAATTGTGAATGGTATTGTGTTCTTGAGTTCTTTTTCTGTTAGTTCGTTATTAGAATATGGAAATGCTACCGATTTACGCAAATTGATTTTATACCCTGAACTTTGCTGTAGTTGTTGATTACTTCTAAAAGTTTTCCAATGGATTCTTTGTGTTTTTCTATATATAAGATCATGTCATTTGCAAACAGCAAGAGTTTCACTTCTTCCCTCCTATTTGGATTCCTTTTATTCCTTTTTCTTGCCTGAGTGCTCTGGCAAGGACCTCCAGTACTATGTTAAATAAGAGTGGTGACAGAGGGCAACCTTGTCTTGTTTTCAGGGGGATGACACTCAGTTTTTGCCTATTGAGTATGATGTTGGCTGTGTGTTTGTCTTATATGGCCTTTATTATGTTGAGGTAGTTCCCTTCTATGCCCATTTTGTTCAGAGTTTTTATCATAAATGGCTGTTGGATCTTGTCAAATGCTTTCTCTGCATCTATTGAGATGATCATGCAGCTTTTATTCCTCAGTTTGTTGATGTGGTGTATCACATTGATTGATTTGCAGATGTTGAATGATCCCTGTGTCCCTGGTATGAATCCCACTTGATCATGACGTATGATCCTTTTGATGAATTGCTGAATTCTGGTTGCCAAAATTTTGTTGAGAATTTTTGCATCTATGTTCATCAGCGATATTGGCCTGTAGTTGTCTTTTTTCGTGGTGTCCTTGTTAGGCTTTGGTATCAGCGTGATGTTGGCCTCATAGAATGTGTTAGGAAGTGTTCCATCCTCCCTAATGTTTTGGAATAGCTTGAAAAAGATAGATATTAAACCCTCTCTGAAAGTTTGGTAGAATACTCCAGGAAAGCCATCTGGTCCTGAGGCTTTATTCTTTGGGATTTTTTTTTAAATACATGACTTTATTTGTTTATTAATAAAGTAAATCATTATTATGATTTTTGAAAAAAAAGTTTAAAAATGTCCAGCCTTCATGTTAATGTAGTTTAGGCCGTCCAAAAGACAAAGCAAAGAGCTAACATTAAGTCATGGTCTAGAGTTATACTTATGAGAAACAAATACAAGACTGGTGGTACTTGATAAGTAAAGACAACCAAAGTAAACTCTATTTCAAATTTGTTTATATAAAAGCATATTAAAGATCACTTTAAAATAGTGTCCATATTTTCTTTTAAATGGGCATAGACTCATCTGCAATCATGTACAAATATAGTAAACTTGCCTGATAGCTTTCTTAAGCTTTTAATACAAATACAATTCCTTGCTTCTTTATGCAACCCAACAAAATAATACAAAGTGAAGTAGTTAGAAAAATATGGACCTTTCTGCATCTATATCGCATTTTTAATTGGAAAATACAGTTCAGATCATATGAAACATGGATCTCAGGTTTATATATTACCTATATCTTATAGATTATTAGATATGGTATTCATTTGGGCTGAAATGCAAAAATATGATTAATTTCTTAATAACAGGTTAGTTAAAAATACTTCCCATTGATAGCAGTGCTAGTCCTAGAACAAAGTGTAAGTGAAGCATATTTGTAAGTCACTGTCTACTCAGTGCCCCAAATACGCATATCCTAACATGAAGCCCTTAATATACACATGTCTGATAAACTTTAATTCACACAATCCTGTAAACATAGTCAAAATCTGCTTCTAATAGAAATAAAATTCAAGTAAACATTGCATATTTGATTTAAACTAATCTTATAGTTATATTAACTTAGGACACATTGGATCATAACCACTAAATATGTAAAAAGACTTTAAAAATCATCCATATGTAAAGATGAAACTAAACTTTGTAAACACTTTCCTGGTGGTAAGACTACACTGGGGCTGCTCTGTGGTTTGGCCTGGCAGTACTGGTCAGATGCCTTGAATATTCAAGTAGTTTGGATCCAGGTAAAACCAAGTCTCCTGCCCAATCTGTTTTTAATGGCAATGGTGAGACCTGAAATTCAACTTTATTTTCCTTAAATATCATCATATCTGTTCAAGTGTTTGAAGGACCAAAGATAGTACTAATAAATTTTGACACGGCTTCATTTTGACCGTTTCTCCCCAGAGTTGCTAGCACGAATCAATACCAGTTAAACACCAAAGAGGCAGCCTTTCCGTGATCCTCATTCCACCTGTAGGCCCTTGGGGAATGGTCATTAATATGCAGGAATAAACTCAGCCAAATATTATTTAGAACGTGGCAAAATGTTGGTCATAAATTAAACTGAAGGGAACTAAAGTGAAAGGCTCTAACTGAAAATTCCTGAAAAAGTGTTTACTATGCTATTAAATATGATGTTAAATAATAGAAATTAAAAGAACTGAGAAAGATTACACCCCACAAAAGGGCCTGAATAGGTTAAGGGGAAAAGTTCTGTTTCCTCAGTTGTTAATCAGGTGCATTCAAATCCTGTGATCTAAATGTACAAAGACTCACAGAAAGGACCAGTGAGCATGTCTGAAAGTAGTCAAGTGAGTTTAAACACTTACTATTTCCCTATAATATGCAAACTGCCAAACTGAAATGATGTTTTTGGTTGGTAATTGATATCCCTTAATTCTCATACTTAAAAGTTTTCTAGAACCAAGATTAAGATTACAGAGCTGAAATAAAGGTAGAAGAATTCATATTACAGTATTCTAAATTATATTTTCAAAGATAACTCATTCCTTTGGTTCAAAGGGAAAAAATGTTACTTCTTTTTAAAATCTGATGTTAGTATAGCCAATGGAATTAGATAAATCCTATAAATTGTAATGGTAAATAAACTGTAAACCTGGAATAGTTGACTGTAAAATTTATACTCCATTAGAAAATTATAGAGCTATCTCTAGTATATTGTTTGGTGTACAGAAGGTACTCTAAAAATATTTGTTGGATGAATGAAAAGTAAGGTTATTTTGCAAAATTAGAAATCGAAGAATGTTCCAGGTTATCCAGTCCAACTGCTTCCCAAGCCCCTCGCCCAATCCCACTTTACAGACAGGTAAACCACCACTGTTGGTACCTATAGATTCTGGTTAAGACTTATCTCTACCCACTACTGGAAGCAATCAATCATTTTGGTTTGTGTGTGTGTATTTGACTAAATAGTATAAACAAGGAGTAACATTTCTACATCATTTCTCCTTAAAGAATACTGTATTTTTCTTTAGAATTAATGCAACAATTCCTGTCATTGAGATTAGATTTCACAAGGAAAAAGGGGTTATGTGTCTAGGCAAAAAGGGGTTACTGTTAGGAAGTCAGATTTAATATTTTGCATTTAAGAGTGGAATCCACTGCTCAGAGACTGGAAGCTTTAAATGACTACTCAGGTTAGAATTTCTTTCCTGAGAGCAGTATTATGCTAAACAGTTTAACCCTAGTTCAAATTGCATTTTAAGTCACTGTTTAAGCTGTTATAGGATTACCACAAAAAGTTTCAAAGTAATTTTTAGTCATTACCTAAATTGAAATTTGAAAGACAGTTCAATAGCATGCTGCATTATAAGTACCTTGGGACTGAAATATTTAACAGCTTACAAGCCTTCCTAATCTTCCTCTTTACACTTTTCTTCCAGCCACTTCTACCTGTTCCTACCATGTCCAAAGCTTCTATAGCACGTGTACCTTTGTGCTTTCCTGCCCATATACATACCCAGGAAAGTTCAACAAAAAAGTAATTTGAAAGCAGAAACAAAAAAGTTCTTAAACTGCCAAGTTGTCTTTCAGCCTTGGGCAAGTCTCCACCCTACATGGTTGGATTGATGCTCAGAACTAAGCCTTCAACGGATTATACAAATGTGCTCCCTATTTTACATGATTATATTTAGATATCTGAATCCTTCTGAGTGTTATTTTATAGCCAACAATAAATAAATCTTTATTAAAAATGTTGAAAAGTATAAAACAGTAATTATAAATTAGTAAACACCCAATTCAAAAAAAACCAGTTATTTTCTTTTCCTTACACAGTACAAGCAATAGTAATTTGGATATTATTCTCCACTTTCAGCCACCATACTGCCCTGGATGTATTTCACTTAAGACAAGTTTTTAGCTTGTGTTTCTGGAGTGAAAATTTATATGGATACTAAGAAACAGCTCTAATAATGTAACTCTGGTTATCAAAAAAATACATATGCCATGTTACCATGTGATTTGATAGCTCATATTATAGCATCTCATAGTGTTACTTTCAAAGTAAAATTAAGTCCCTTTTGTGGCTGTAGGTCAATGCTGCACAAACGGGCTAACTTCAGATTAAGGCATGCTTCCCACTCCAGAGTAGTGCTTCTGTGGGTCCAGGATCTGCACAAAGGCTTCCTTTGTTAAAAAATACATCTTCCATTAGACTTCAATTATTTCATTCTATTGATCATTTTCTTGAAAATAAAACTGAAAATATCAGTCCATAATATGTTTTTATAAACCTTGCTCTTATTCAATTGGTTAGTTATGAACAAGTGGTACTCAATTTTCTATTGCCACTGTAACATGGTTATTTGTCCCTGATCTTACGGTGCTTTCTTCAGATCCGTTCTCTAGCCACTGAGACTCACTGTCCAATAACCGGTTTTTCGATTTACTAAGTGGTTTGACAGGAAAGGGTTGATTTGAGCCAATACTTCTGGCATATTTGTTTTGATGTGAAACAGAAGCTTGTTCTGGATCCATCCCCACCAGGAGAGTTGGGAAACTGCAACCATCACCCAAACTTGAAAATATTGGAAGTAGCCAATATTTCTTTTCATCACCAAAGTCTTGTCTCCAATTTTTACTGCATCCAAGAGAGAAACCATTTCCATCAGGTCCATAGGAAAATGTGGGTGCACGGAATGATTCTATTGTTGTTCTATTTTTCCCAACTAGCCAGCAGTGGTGGCTGAACAGCGACAGGACGCTGATGAAGAACATTGTAAACACAAAGAAAAGAAAAAGTACGTGGAATTTTGCACGTGTAGCTGAGAGTTCATTCGTCCAAAATTTTATAAAGCACTGTAAAACTGTTGTAGCCACGAAAAGGCAATATAATAGGGAATACAATAAAAACAGCAGGAAGAATTTATAATTAGCAAATCCCACACAGTTATTCACCCAAGGACAGTGATGATCCATCTTAAGAACACATATGTCACATGCTGAGCAGTGATGCGCACGGTCAGGTTTAATCAACTGACATCTTTCACAATATCTGATGGTCCTTGCAGCTGACAGGGTGTAGATGGGTAAGTCACTTGCTGCTCTTCTCAAAATTTCTTGTTGTCTTTCTTGGTTGAATTCCTTTTCATAACGTTCCTTTTCAGAACTGGACAAGTAGCAGTCTTTGGAGGGGGAAGCGGGAGATGTGAAAATTGTCATCCAATAGGACTATACAAACGTAACAAAGAACAGATGGAAACCCACAAGGTAAACAACGGCCTTTCCGTTCTCTCCATTTCCAGAAAGAGTAACCACGCACAGCTCCACCACGTACGTGTAGTAGGACCAGGATATTATCACGAAGGTGATGAAGAGCACCAGCACCCAGCGCACCGTGCGCTGGCAGCAGCGCCAGAATGTCCACGGCGCCATGTTCCGCCGCCCCCCGCAGCACCCCGTGCCCCGCGGCCTCGCCGCTGGCGGCTCCTCGCCCAGCCGCCCCGCCTCCGGGGCCTGGCCCGCCAGAGCCAGGGGTGGAGGCTCCCCTGCGCCGACCCCCGCTGTGCCCCGCGTCCCGCCCCGCCCTCCGCCCGGCCAGCCGCCACCAGAGCCGTCTCTTTGGGATGTTTTTGATTGCTGTTTCAATCTCTTTCCTTGTGATTGGTCTGTTCAAATTATCTGCTTCTTCTTGAGTGCGCCTTGGGAGATTGTAGGAGTTCAAGAATTTATCCATTTCCTCTAGGTTTTCCATTTTGTTGGCATATAGTTTTTTGTAGTATTCTCTTATAATCCGTTGTACTTCTGCGGAGTCTGTTGTTATTTCTCCTCTTTCATTTCTGATTTTGTTTACTCGAGCTTTCTCCCTTTTTGTCTTTGTAAATCTGGCTGGGGGTTTGTCAATTTTATCTATCTTCTCAAAGAACCAGCTCTTTGTTTCATTGATCCTTTCTACTGCGTTTTTCGTTTCAATAGCATTTATTTCTACTCTGATTTTTATTATTTCTCTCCTTCTGCTGACTTTGGGCTTTCTTTGTTCTTCTTTCTCTGATTTGGTTAGGTGTAGTTTAAGATTGCTTATTTGGGATTTTTCTTGTTTGTTAAGATGGGTCTGTGTTGTGATGAATTTCCCTCTTAATACAGCTTTTGCTGTATCCCATATGAGTTGGTATGGCATGTTATCATTTTCATTTGTCTCCAGGTATTTTTTGATTTCTTCTTTAATTTATTCAATGATCTATTGCTTGTTCGATAGCATATTGTTTAAGTCTCCACATCCTTGTGCCTTTCTCAGCTTTTTTCTTGTAATTAATTTCTAGCCTTATAACATTATAATCGGAGAAGATGCTTGTTATTATTTCAATATTTTTAAAATTTGTAGAGGCTTGCCTTGTTTCCCAACATATGGTCTATCCTTGAGAATGTTCCATGCGCACTTGAGAAGAATGTGTATTCTACTGTTTTTGGATGAAGTGTTCTATAAATGTCTATTAAGTCCAATTATTTTAGCTTTTCATTTAGCTCCACTATTTCCTTGTTGGTTTTCTGTCTGGATGATCTGTCCATTGATGTGAATGGGGCGTTGAGGTCCCCTACTATTATCGTGTTGTTTTTAACATCTTCCTTTAGGTCTGTTTATAGTTGCTTTATGAACATTGGTGCTCCTGTGTTGGGTGCATAGATATTTATAAGCATTATTTCTTCTTGATGAAGTGTCCCTTTGATCATTATATATTGTCCCTCTGTCTCTCTCTTTACCTGTTTTATTTTGAAATCCATTTTGTCTGATATAAGTATTCTGACACCTGCTTTCTTTTGTTTGCTATTAGCTTGAAGTATTGTCTTCCACCCCTTCACTCTGAGCCTGTGTTTGTCCTTGGGGCTGAGGTGTGTTTCCTGGAGGCAACAAATTGTTGGATCTTGTTCTTTAATCCATTTTGCCACTCTGTGTCTTTTTATTGGAGAGTTAAATCCGTTTACATTGAGGGTGATTATTGATGCATGAGGGCTTCATTCTGTCATTCTGTCTCTCATTATCTGGTATTACTGCATTATGTTTGTTTCTCATCCTGTGTGTTTTAACCTACCCATTGACTTCTGCAATTTCTTATGCTGGGTTTCTTAGATTTTTCCTTATTTATGATTTGTGTCTCTATTCTGTTTTTTAGTTTAGTGGCTACCCTGAAGTTTGTATTTAACATCTCGTGTATAATATAGTCCATTCTCTGGTGGTCTCTCACTTACTTGGCCTAGACTGATTTAGTCCCTTTCCTCTTCCCCTCCTAAATTATTATTTTCATCTCTTATTCCAACTCGTGTTATGAGTTTGTGGTTAGAGTGAGAAGATCATCTTTGCTTTGATGGTTTCCTTCCCTTTATCCTAATGCTATAGTTGAACATTTGCTATCCCATTATGGTTCTATCTATTTGTCTCCCTACTCTGTGGTTTGTGACCCCTTTCTCCCTTTTTTTCTTTTCTCAGGTATGAGACCCTTCTTGAGAATTTCTTGTAGTGGAGAACTTTTGGTTACAAATTCCCTTAACTTTTGTTTGTCTGGAAAAGATTTAATTTCTCCCTCATGTCAGAAGGATATTTTTGCTGGATAGAGTATTCTTGGCTGAAGATTTTTATCTTTTGAAGTTTTGAATATGTCACTCTAATCTCTCCTAGCTTGTAAGGTTTCTGTAGAGAAATCCACTGAAAGTCTGATGGGGGTTCCTTTGTAGGTTATTATCTTCTGCCTTGCTGCCCTGAGTATTCTTTCTTTGTCATTCATTTTTGCCATTTTTACTACTATATGCCTTGCAGTAACTCTTTTTACATTGACAGATCTAGATCTGAAAGCCTCCTCCACAAACATTTCTCTCTCAATCTCTAGATTTGGGAAGTTCTCTTCTATTATCTCTTTGAGCACACTTTCTGCTCCATTTTCTTTTTCCACGCCCTTGGGAATTCTGATGATTCTTACGTTGCATTTTCTCATTGAGCCAGCTATTTCTCTGAAATTTTCCTCATTCTTTTTAATTCTTAGTTCTCTTTCTTCCTGTGTCTGGAGCCATTCAGCCTGTCTATCTTCGATTATGCTAATTTGCTCCTCTATGGTGTCTACACGGGCATTCAGGGAATCATATTCTGTTTTATCTAATCCATTGTATTTTTCATCTCTAATATTTTTGATCGATTCTTCTTTATAGTTTCTATCTCTTTTGTGAAGTAACTCCAGAACTCATTGACTGGTTTCTCTATATTTCCCTTTACCTCATTGAGTTTTTTGATGATAGCTACTCTGAACTCATTTTCACTTAGTTTACCTATTTCCAAGTCTTCAGGACTTAATTCTGTGTTTTTGTTGTTTTCCTTCTGGTCTGGAGCTTTTATAAATTGCTGAATGGTAGAGGTGCAGTTTTTGCACATGATGGTAGTATTCGGCTGCAGTTATAGCCTGTTGCAACTAGATGGGGGTCGAGAGCCTTGGGTTCTGAGCTCTCTGCCTTCAGACACGATGGCAGGCACGCAGCATGGGTTGGGGGAGGAGGGGCACTTTCTCTCACATGCCGACCTGGATTCCAATCAGCTCTCGCTCTCTGGTCTCCCGGGGTCCTGACTTGATGGGGTCACCACACGTGGAAGCTTTCCCCCATTAGCTGGTTTCCACTGCACCAACAGTGGGAGTCTTCTATGATCCCCTGGTCACATGGCCCCTCCCCTGCTACTTCCCTCCCCCTCAGCAGAAATCCCAGTCTCTAGGGGAGGGAGCAAAGTTCTGTCTTACCCCGTTCCAGCTCCTCCGAGGCCACCTGCAGCCTCTCCGTCCTCCGTCGTTTGGCTGCTGTGGGTCTCTGACGATCTCTGTATTGGAGTTATTGGTTGAAATTCAGTTGTTCTGGTTTTTTTGGATGTAGTTTGGAGGGGAGAGAGTCCCGGATCAGCTCACCCTGCCATTTTGCTGATGTCACCTCGGCTTTTCCTCTAGTCCCCTTTCAAGAAGCCTCCCCAGCCACATGGGCCCGTCTGGAATGCCCCCCTTAATTTCTCTTTCTACTACTTCGTTGTTAGTGTATAGAAATGCAACTATTTTTGCACATTGATTTTTTATCCTGCAACTTGACTGTATTCCTTTATTGTTTCTAAAAGTTTTTTAGTGGAATCTTTAGGGTTTTGTAGATATAAAATCATGTCATCTGCAAAGAGTGACAGTTTCACTTCTTTTCCAATGTGGATCACTTTTACTTCTTTTTCTTGCCTGATTACTCTGGCTAGAACTTCCAATACTATGTTAAATAAGAGCGGTGACAGTGGGCATCCTTGTCTGGTTCCTTTTCTTAGAATGGTAGCTTTCAGTTTTTCTCCATTGAGAATGATATTTACTGTGGGTTTGTCATATGTGGCCTTTATTATGTTGAGGTATTTTCCTTCCATACCCATTTTATTTAGAGTTTTATCATAAATGGATGCTGTATCTTGTCAAATACTTTCTCTGTATCTATTGAGATGATCATGTGATTTTTATTCTTCATTTTGTTAATGTGGTGTATCACATTGATACATTTGGGGATGTTGAACCATCCCTGCGTCCCTGGAATGAAACACACTTAATCATGATGTATGATCCTTTTAATGTATTGTATTCGATTTACAAGTATTTTGTTGAGGATTTTTGCATCAATGTTCATCAGTGATATTGGCCTGTAATTTTCTATTTTGATGTTGTCTTTGTCTGGTTTCAGTATCAGGATAATGTTGGCTTCATAGAATGTTAGGAAGCCTCCCCTCCTCTTCAATTTTTTGGAAGAGTTTGAGAAGGATAGGTTTTAAGTCTTCTTTGAATGTTTGGCAGAATTCACCAGGGAAGCCATCTGGTCCTGGACTTTTATTTTTTGGGTGGTTTTTGATTGCTGTTTTGATCTCCTTACTGGTGATCAATCTATTCAAGTTTTCTACATCTTCTTGGTCCAGTTTTGGAAGATTGTATGTTTCTAAGAATTTATCCATTTCTTCTAGATTATCCAATTTGTTGGCGTATAGCTTTTCATAGTATTCTCTTATCTTTTGTATTTCTGAGTTGTCCATTGTAATCTCCCCTCTTTCATTTCTGATTTTATTTATTTGAGCCTCTCTCTTTTTTTCTTGGTGAGTCTAGCTAAGGGTTTGTCAATTTGGTTTATCTTTTCAAAGAACCAGCTCTTGGTTTCATTAAGTTTTTCTATTGTTTTTTTAGTCTCTATTTTGTTTATTTCTGCTCTGATTTTTATTATTTCCTTCCGTCTGCTGATTTTGGCTTTGTTTGTTGTTCTTTTTCCAGTACCTTTAGATGCGATTTTAGATTGTCTATTTGGGACTTTTCTTCTTTATTGAGGTAGGCCTGAATTGCTATACACTTCCCTCTTAGAATTGCTTTTGCTGTATCCCACAGATTTTGGCAGGTCGTCTTTTCATTTTCATTTGTCTCCAGGAATTTCTTGATTTCCTCATTGACCCAATCATTATTCAGTAGCATTTTGTTCAATCTCCACATTTTTGTGGCTTTCCTGGTTTTCTTTCTGTAGTTGATTCCCAGTTTCATACCTTTGTCGTCAGAAAAGATGCACAGTATTATTTCGATCTTCTTAAATTTATTGAGACTTGTTTTGTGGCCTAATATGTGATCAATCTTGGAGAATGTTCCATGGGCATTTGAAAAGAATGTGTATTCTGTGGTCTTTGGATAGAATGTTCTGTATGTAGCTACTAAGTCCATCTGGTCTAATGTGTCCTTTAAGGCGAGTGTTACCTTATTGATCTTCTGTTTGGATGAGCTATCCATTGGTGTAAGTGGAGTGTTAAAGTCCCCTACTATTATTGTGTTGCTGTCTATTTCTCCTCTTATGTCTGTTAATAATTGTTTTATATATTTAGGTGCTCTTCTGTTGGGTGCATAGATATTTACAAGTGTTATATTTTCTTGTTGGATTGTTCCCTTTATCATTATGTAGTGGCCGTCTTTGTCTCTTATTACAGATTTTGATTTAAAGTCTATTTTGTCTGATATAAGTATTGCTGCCCCCACTTTCTTTTCTTTGCCATTTGCATGGAATATCTTTTTCCATCCTTTCACTTTTAGTTTGTGAGTGTCTGTAGGTCTGAAGTGTGTGTCTTGTATGCAGCATATACATGGATCTTGTTTTTTTATCCAGTTGGCCACCCTATGGCATTTGATTGGAGCATTTAGTCCATTGACATTTAAAGTAGCTATTGATAAATATGTATTTATTGACATTTTGTCACTTTTTCTTTTTTTGGGGTGTTTTAGTAGTTCTTCTCAGTTCCTTTCTTTTTCTCTTGCTCTCTTCCCTTGTGGTTTGATGGCTATCTTTAGCAATATGTTTGATTTCTTTTGCCTTACTTTTTTTCCTGCTTGTTATAGGTTTCTGGTTTGTGGTTACCATGAGGATCCTATTTAATATACTATGCATATAACAGTCTATATTGAGTAGACTCTTTAGCTTGACCTCTTTCTTAAAGCTCTACCTTTTCACTCCCCTCCTCCCACATTATATGTTTTTCATATCATATATAGTCTCCTGTTTAGTGTGTGTCTATTCATTACCCTCTTATCATTGAAATAGGTGATTTTAGTACATTTGTCTTTTAACCTTCATATTATCTTCACAGGTAGTTGATCTGCTGCCTTTACTATACTTTTACCTTACAAGTGATTTTATTGCCTGTTTTTTGTTGTTGTTTTGGGTTTTTTTGATAATTTTTTCTTTATCTCTTTTTGTGGTCATTGCTTTCCCACATAAATAAGTCCCTTCAGCATTTCTTGTAGAACTGGTTTCTTGGGGATAAATTCCTTTAATTTTTCTTTGTCTGGGAAGCTCTTTATCTCTCCTTCCATTCTGAATGACAACCTTGATGGATAGAGTATTCTTGGTTGTAGGTTTTTTCCTTTTAGCACTTTAAATATGTTGTGCCATTCTCTTCTTGCCTGTAGGGTCTCGACTGAGAAGTCTACTGACAGCCTGATGGGCTTACCTTTATATGTCACTTGTGGCCTTTCTCTTGCTGCTTTTAGGATTCTCTCTTTGTCATTAATTTTAGACATTTTGATTATAATATGTCTTGGTGTGGGCCTCTTTGGGCTTCTCTTGTTTGGAGCTCTCTGTGCTTCCTGAACTTGGATGTCTGTTTCCTTCCTCAGGTTAGGAAAATTTTCCTCTATTATTTCGACAAATAAATTTTCTGCCCCTTTGTCTCTCTCTTCTCCTTCTGGGACCCCTATAATCCGAACATTAGCATGCTTGATATTGTCGCAGAATTCCCTTACACTGTTCTCATTCTGTCTAATTCTTTTTTCTCTTTTCTGTTCTGCTTGGGTGATTTCCTCTAGTCTTTCGTCTAGCTCATTGATCCGTTCTTCTGCTTCCTCTACTCTGCTATTGAGTCCCTCTAGTGAATTTCTCATTTCAAGTATTGTATTCTTCGTTTCTGATTTTTTTTTTTAATATCTTCCAGTTGTTTGCTGAGGTGCTCACTCTGTTCATCCATTCTTCTCCCCATATCTGTGAGCATCCTCATTATATTTTGTTTGAATTCTTTGTCAAGTAGGTCGCTAGTTTCTGTTTCAATTAGTTCTTTTTCTGAGGTTTTGTACTGTTGCCTTGCTTGGAAAGTATTCCTCTGCCTCCTCATTATGCCTCTTTCTCTGTGCTATTTTCTTTGTGTTAGGTGAGTCAGCTATGTCTCCCGATCTTGGAGAAGTGGCCTTATGTATGAGATGCCTTATGAGGCCCAGCAGTGTGGTTCCCTCTCATCACCAGTCCATAAGAACCAGGAGTGACCCCTTTGTGGGCTACTTGTGTTCTTCTGCTGTGGCAGGGTTGCTCCCACTGCAGCTACCCAGGGAGTCTGATCTTTCCTTCCCTGGCCAGCTGTTTGTAAATCCGGTTTGTGGGGGCCTCAGCACTGTTGGCTACAAAGTCTATCAGCACACTCTTATTGCAATTGTCCTCTTAATTGGTTTGGTACCCAGTGTAGCTGGATGTTAGGTTCAGGGGTGTACAGTTGTGATAGGCCTGAGCCCAACAAGGCTGTTGTCAGTTCTCTTAGGGGTGCAAGTGAGTGTGGCTAGCCCTTGGCATGGGGGCACTCAATCGTTTCGTGCTTTGGAAGGTGGGGCTGATCCTTTTTATGGCTATTTGTGAAGCACAAATCTTCTGCCACTTGTAAGCCTCACCCCCCACCGGACCACATACACTGTCAACACAGTCCTGGTCCATGCACACTTCTCAACCCCCTGGAGTGTACCCCAATGCCACACTGCAGAGGCCCCCACCTCTTCCCAAGTGCCCCCCCCACAGTTCACATGGTCCTCACACAGGCTCTGCCCCACAGAGGCAGACACCCTTGCCTGCCTGTAGAGGATCAAGGCACTCAGTCAATGCAGGCTGAAAAGTAGCCTGAGGGCTTGCTGTTAGGTGAGGCCAGTCCCTAGGGCGGGTTGCCTGCCCTGGCTGAAGTGGATTAAATCTGTGCTCTAGTGGGTGTGGCAGGCCCCTGGGCTAACAGCCCAAGGGATGCACCTCAATGGCCCCCACTGGTGTCCGTATCAGCACGCCTGGACCAGCTCAGAACAATGGCCCCCAACAATGTCTCAGTCTCCAGAGAGGACCCTCCTTTCACCAAGATGCCCCCAGAGCCCACGAGGTGAGTCTCATTTCATCAAAGGACAGTCAACCTTCTCTCTGGTGATTTTAGGTTGCTGCAATGAGTGAGTTTGTGCGTGGGCCCTTTAAGACCTGGATCTTTTTGGCTTTCGGCAGATAGCTTTTCTGGGGGTGTCCTTGCTGCAGTTAATAGCCAGCAAAGCCAGACAGTAAGACCCCGGTTTCAGTTGGGCTGAGTCTGAAGGATGCTTATAGCAGTATTGCCCCCACTCTGGACCTCACTCTTCCAGGGAGGGCTCGTACCTTAGGGTGGCTCCTGCCTGGCCAGCTGAGAAGCTCCGCTGCTCCCAAAGGTGGCTTTTTTCCTCTCTGGCCGGAGTTACTGCCTCTTCTGCCTTCGTGAGGATTGTCCCTTGCTGTGGGGGTTCTTTTTATCCAGTTTTCAGTTTTCAATCCAGGGTGATTCTTCCCAAAATTGTTGTAACCTGGTTGTGTTCATGGGAGGAGGCGAGTTCAACGTCTGCTCACAGCGCCATCTTGACGAGAACTACCCATAACTTCTGAAGAATCCATACTGTTTGTATGACACAATGAGGTCTTTTTTATGGTGATTGAATGCTGAGTAAAATGATCCAATATTATATTATTTTCAGTAGGTAAAGATTTTGTTACAGAGCGGATACACACATACATCAAAATTTTTCCTATATATAAAATTTATACATAAAAATATAAAATAATTTATATTTTTATCTTAATGTTGTTAAGAAGGCCACAAAACCTTGGCTGAAATGATCAGGAGCGGGAGAGGAGTGTGTGCTATTCACCAGAGACAGATATCCTCGCCCCCGTCGGCTCCCTGCAGGGTAGTCAGTGCTCTGACTTCCACCAGCAGACTTCAGTTTTGCCTGTATGGTTTTAATGACACATAAATAGCATGCTTTTGCATTGGACTTCTTTTGCTCCACGTTTGGTTTGTGCGATTCATCCACATTGCTGGGTGTGTGGTTATAGATTGCTCACTTTCATTGCTTTAGTGTTCTGTTGTGCTGTTTCTCTGCATATTGTTTATGTTTAACATGGACAATTAAGTCCAAACCTTCTTCCTCTTATACAGTGAGTGTAAATCCTCCTCGACGTTTCCCATCTTGTTTAGGATCTATTTGTCTTGCTTCTTTCGAATGACAGTTGGATGGCTGGCTATGGCTGTCCCTTCATTTTTCTGTATGCCCACCGTATTTGTTCCAGGTGGAGGGCAGAGTGTGGAGAGTAGGATCAGCTCTTTTGTGACCAAGTGCAGCCATTGGTGGGGGTCCCAGTCTTTTAGACTCTGCTGAGCCACCACAATGTCCTGTCCAGGGGTCACACCACACAGCCAAGCCTGTTCCACCAACTCAACCCATTGTCCTGGACCAGCTGCAGCAACACTTCCTACTTTTCCTTTTAATGACAGTAGAGGCAGGTGAACTAATGTACAACATGAATTAACAATATCGTGGAAACTCATTCTAGGCAAAGATCATAAGATATTCATGATTTTGCCAGAAGGTGGTAGCAAAGTTACAATCAGGCCTTGGGTAAAAAATTTCAATGTCAACACTCAATGAAAAGTGAATCAAGCAAATGGAAAGAAAAAACAACAAACTAGGAAAACAATGAAATGTCACCTGCTTAGTTAATATTTGATTTTTGTCTTACAGTCTTATTAAAAGAAAAAAAGCTATAAAATAGGGGCCAGCCTTGTGGTGTAGTAGTTAAGGTTGGTGAGCTCTGCTTCAGTGGGGTTCGTAGGTTTGGATTCTCAGCGTGGACCTGTACCACTCATCAGCCATGCTGTGGTGGTGACCCATATATAAAGTGAAGGAAGATTGGTACAGATGTCAGCTCAGGGCTAATCTTCCTCAAGCAAAAAAAGAGCAAGATTGGCAATAGATGTTAGTTCAGGGTGAATCTTCCTCAGCAGAAAAAAAAAAAGCACTATAAAATAAAGGTAATTCTTACTTAAGTTTGGTGAAATGAATGCTTATTAAAAATCCTTTAAGAGTCGAGGTCTTTTTAATTTAAATTTCTACCCTGTCAATAGTATTCTCTCCTGAATTAAGAGATCGGAAGTGAACATGAAATGAATGGTAAACTAATAAAGTTCACAATATTTTATAAATTTTCACAATGGTATGCCATTTGGTGTCAAATTACATTATTCAACACATTCCCCAATGAAAAATTTGGGGAAAGAGACTAAGATCTAATAATTAAAATGTTCCCTATTGAGACTATATAATTTATGAAATATTGGAGTTCAGAGATGATAAGAACCTAAACAAATACTTTGTTTTCTTGCTCCCATTTTCTCTCCTGTTCAGGTTATTTTCAACATTCCTTCTTCTCCTTTCCCACTATTGCCCACCTAATCAACCCTCCCGTTCATTCATTCATCCAATTCATTCATTCATTCCTTATTCTTTATTGAATCTATTATATGCCAGGCATTGTTCTAGAACCTGGAGAAGTCATGGTGACCAAGACAGATAGGGACTCTGCTTTTATTATAGTCATCCTAGTATATTACAATTTTTAACAGACTAAAAGAGAAAATTTTAAGTCTTTAGGATTTTCAGAGGATAAGCCTATTACCTAAAACCTTATATAACATGAGTTTTGAAAAAATTTTATGGAACCCAGTCTCTTTTTGCTGTCAATCAACAAACAAGTTCCTATGGAAGATACGACTGGATTCCTCTGTGCTCCAGACCTGAATGCAAGATTTGATCCCACACGGGATCTGCCTTTTCTTTTACTTTCTTTTCTTCAGGGCTGACCACTTAGTCTTGGGGTTTGGTGAGCAGCCTAGGGCTGAGAAATGCCTTTTAGCTAGGTAAAGGGAAACAAAGAAGTCAAATTATTAGGAAAAAAAGTGGATCAAAGCTTTAGAACAACCAATCTCAAAGGATTACTTTCTACGATGCACTTTCCTAGCTCCAATATTTTCTAATTTATCTAAGAAACTTACAAGCCAACCAGTCAAAGCTCATGGCTGACCCAGGAATCCCTTTTCTTGCCTGTCAGCTCTGCTTTGCGTTTGAACATTTGAAACAATGGAAGGTCACTGTGACTTTATGAGACAGACAATTCTATTTTTGGAAGTCAGTAAATTTTCAAAGTAACTCTCCATGTATTGAGCTGCGGTTTGTTGCTCCATAGGGTCACCCTAGTTTTATGCTTTGCTAAAAAGGAAAGATCTACTCTTCTTTTCACATGAGGAAACCCGCACTTCAGGAAACCCATCAACATCCCGGGGTAGAATTCACCCGAAGTTCTCCAGGAGGCTGTATGGAGGGGGTCACCTGAGGATGCTGGCTCATTGCCGGTGCATTTCTCCCTGGAGACCCCCTGACTAATTACCACGTCATTACCCGGTTAGCTTTATGAAGGGTTGCGTCCCCACACTTATGGGGGTCTGTGTCCCTTCACTTACAGGGAACCATGTTCACCTCAACACTTCATTGCTCCTGTTCACGGCTCTTAGTGTAGCCAAGATCAAGGGCAATTGCCTCCCACTGTTCATATGTTTTTAGTAAGGGCATTGATTTCCAACAATGTCTTGTGCTTGCTCTCTGCAGGCCACAGGCCCATTCGATGCTCCCAGGAGGCCAAGGAAAGAGGGCATGCTCAAAGATTTTACTCCAAACCCAGTTCTCTTTAAAATTCTCTCTTGCTCCCATCTCCCTTGCAGCTTCTGTCTGAGGCTCCACTGTGTGAGCAATCGATCCAAAGGCAGAGGCAGTTGCTGGGGACCCAGACCATCGTCTTCCCCTTGAACTCACAGGTGCTTTAAATATCTGGGGTTCTGAGGGGATGGGAACATGTGACGGGGGAGGCAAAGGGCAGGTGGACAGACTGAGTCCTCACCAGCCGTCCTGCTGCCCACTCTTCTCAGTCACATCATAGTTACTTTTTCATTTGCATCTTTTCTTGGTTTCTCAAAGTCAAGGTGAAATCTACTTAGAAAACGTATTACAACATGGTTGTTGTTTCTAAAAGGAAAATAATAAAATGAAAAGATGAAGAAGACAATTGAGTCATTGAGAAAATATGCATTTTCTTCTCACACACATCTGTTTGGAGAGTGATGGATGTAGGCGGGAAGGGGCAGCATGTTGATAGATGTGGTATTTATCGGTGGTGCCTTTGGCAGAAGTGCACTTGGAAGGTTTCTTTTAGCCTTAAAATTCTGTGCTTCTATTTCCACTGAACAAAATTCCACAGACTCCTCTGGCAACAGATCCTCAATGTCCAATGTCTTACCAGTCTTAGAGTCAGGAAAGTTCGTGGACATCCTCGGAAAATAAGTCATAATCCATGGCACACTTCCAAGCGTATGCACAGGGCAAGGTTTCTTCATGTGCATGGATTGAGCTGTGAGGAGAAGCAAGAATTAAAGAATGCTTCTTTGCATCTTTGAACTCATTAAATGCGAAATCTTATCCCGGCGGCTGGAATGTTTTAAGAGAAGGATGGAAGCCTCTGGAAATAAAACTCTGGGAGCTGCTGGGCCTCCCTGAAGTCTGCAACGGGAAAACTTAGCTTGCAGGGGTTTAGGATGCAGTATGATGCCCGATGGTCAGTGCAGATGCCGCCTGTTGACCTCAGGGCGTTACGTGGATCAAACCTGCCTTTCCAAACACTGGCATGTTGTGTCGAATGCCTTGGAACTCATTTGAATGGCTTCAGTGGTGTCTGCTTTCAGAAGGGGCTCTGTGTTTTACAAGAGAATAGCTTTGTTTGCTTCTATGGTAGCATTGTCTTTATAATGTCCTCATGGTGACATGACATAGGATTTGGAGTCAGGAGGCCTGGGTTTGAGTCTTAGATCTGCCACTGCTTAGCTGTGTAACTGCGGGCCCTCCAGGACCAGTTCACCTGACCCCATCTCTTATCGTCAAAGTGCTTCAGAATTGTCTTTCAGAAAAACTGCAAAGTCATGTAGCCAGAGCATGCGTAAAAGTAGAAATCAGGACCTGACATGACCTCAGAACCAAAGATCCTCCTGCCCACGGAACCCAGGGGCAGGTACACGACAGGAACTTGAAAGTTGGACTTTTGTCACAAGTGAGAGGTCCCCTATTCAGGAAGATCCGGTGTTAAAATTCCTTCCCCACCCTGTCGTAAATATTTAAAAACCTTCCCATAAATGCTTGAAGCCCACCAACCAAAGCCTGTCCCATCAGTGTTTCTGCAGGCCAGACTGTTCTCCCTAACCCCTTAAATTTTGCCCCAAACCCTGAATGGGGAGACAGATCTGAGGGCACATGCCCCTTGTCTCCCTGCAGGTGGATCTCACAGAATAAAAGCTGATGTGTCGCCCACAGACTGATGCTATAATTAATTGGTTTGCTTATGTGCATCGGGCAGAGGACTCCGAGTTTGTGCAGTAACAATTGGCGCCCCTGGTGGGATGAAGGTCCTGTGACCACCTGCCAGAAGCTCTGGAAGCCCCGGCGGAGTGTGGGGTCTTTTCATCGACCCTAAGCGGCTGCCTAGACAATTTGTCTAGAGGCTTGACTGATTAGATTCCTATTTTGCTGTGGTGTTCCAGGCACTAAGTCATTTTTTTTCCCTTTGGGAGAACAAACAGCTTCTGGATCAAGACGTCTCTGGGCTCTGGGTAAGTAACTCTAAGAAAGTGACTATCCTTTACCTTGTCTCTCTGGTTTGATTTTCTGGAAATATATGTTTGGCTTGTATTCTGGGGAATCCTGGCTGGCTGAGACCTGAACCTTGGGCTTGCACCACCCAAATTAATTAGAAGTAGGAAAAAAAGCTTCACTCATGAACTTGCTTCTGGATCTGGGCAAGTCCTGGCATTGGTTCTGACTTGCCCCTGGAAGTTGGGTTTTGGGTAGTTCTGGCACTGGTTCTGAGCTACTCCTGGAAAACTAGCTGGTATTCTGGTCTGTGTTATATGTAGAATTGTATTGTGTGTTAGATGTTTGTCTGAACTGAATTGGCTGTTCTGGGGACTGAGTTTCTCAGTAGCTGTAACAAACTCTCTTTAGAAATTACTTTCTTTGTTGTGACCACCTTGAGAAACACCCCCTAAAATGCGGATAGCTGTAAACAGCTGGCAAGACAACCTGGGATAATTTAAAATTACAGTGGCCACTTTGGGCTCCTTTTGAGTTTTCAAACTGAGGAACAAAGAAATCTTTAAAGAGTCAAAATCTCTACCTTTCTACCTATGGTTTCCAGGAGCTGTAAATGGAGAACTGCAGAATCTTGCCAAGCTTATTTTACGTCCTGAGGGCTTAGCTTGATAATCATCAGGGTGGGGGTTCCCAAAACTATGGTAGGACAAAAAAAAAAAATGCTGTTGCACTCCATTTTGTAGTCAGAGATGGCTGGACAGAAATGCAGGCTGCACTCCTGTTTGTGGCTAAGGGTCCTACCAAACTGCCACCAGCCTTGGGGAAATTACATTGACCATTAGAAGGAAGCTTTGGCTGGACCTTCATTGGGAGGGTCTTGATTTCATGGATGCCCGAAATCTTCATAATCTGGTTCTAGCTGCAGCATAAATATACTTTGACCAACCGTGTCTAAATTCTGAAACAATGGGAAATGGCTAATTCAGTCCCCACCCTTAGACTGCATTTTCCCAAATTAGACGACTTTTAGCTACAAGTACATAGTACGAGCTACTGAGTACTCATTGGTTTATTGACCCTTCTCCTCCCAGAGACGGTCGCTATTTTTCTTTGTCCCTGTTTTTTTGGGTTGTTTGTCATATAAAGGAAAAACAGAGGGCAAGAAACAGACATCTCCATAAGCCTGTTGTCTGGATGAGCTGGAGTAATCTTAGTCATAGGGCCACCTTTGGAGTGTGTGCCTAAGGTGGAAGCTATTGCTAAGGGATATCTTGGAAGCCAAAAAAAGACACAGTATTGGTGGACATGGGTTGAGAAGTTAAGAGCCATTAGGGCACTTGCCACCTCAAGAAGACTCCCGTGATAAGATAAGTTGGTCACAGAATGGGGTAGATGATGACAGGTCCCCTGCCAACCTCAAGAAAATATCTGTGCAATGATGAGGTACTCTGTAAAGCACACACAATCCCCAACCCTGCAGCACCTCCCACCTAGCTATTAGTCTGGCTTTGAAAGACCCAAAGCATAGCTAAAACTGTTAGTGTGCATATAAAACAAAGTTGCCTTTTCTTTTGTATTGTTCTATATCTTGAGGGCTTGGCTTTGTGACCCTTTTGGTCATGAGGGGTTCCAGTTCATCAGGGGCCTTTGTCATCTCAACCTTCATTTTTCATTATTGCACTACCTGCTATGCAGCAGAAGCCTTTGCTTTCTTGGACTATTTTTGGGAGTGAACTTTCTGGATTTTGTGAGGGCTGCTTCTTTTGCACTCTCTTTTGGGGATGCCTCTTGTGTCCATAGTTAAGCCATTAATACTTATTGGTTTGAGTCACTATTAAACACCTACTGGCCAACAGTCAGAGGATGGATCCTTAAGTTGGAAAAAGTGCTAAATTGAAAAAATGTAGCTGAAAGCATGGGTCAACCTCTTTCCAGTTCTTTGGGGAACCGGAAACAACTGTCTTTGTCTTGCAAATCCCTGCAGAGCCAGAGGTATGGCTCCAGAAGTTGGTTCAAAGTTCACTTGTCCTTTCCAACCCCAAAACCTCATCTGTTCCTTTCAAAATGCTCATAGATATTGGGACATGAGAAACTCATAGGGTAAATATGCCCCAGAAACTCCATCTGGGAGAAAACTTGAGTGGTTTCTCTGTGCCTTTGTGATGTAGTTGGACAGGTAGATCAACCTATAATGTTATCTGAATTACTACCCAATTTCTGAGAAATCAAGAGCAATTGTCCTTAAAAAGTCCTTGCAAGACTGGAAATGCAGCTCTAGAGGTAGTTTGGCATTTCTCTTATCTCAGAGAGCTTGGAGACCCCCCCCGAGAGTATCTAGCCCATCATTAATTCCTAGGACTGAAGGAAAAAAAAGGAAAAAGGGAAGGAAAACAGCCATAAGAGTATCCTTGCCAAAAATCTAGCGTCTTGAGTGTCTTCTCCACAAAGTATTAATAAAATGCTTAAAATAAAATTTGGATTCATAATCAGGGAGCTTTGTATTATTGTACTTGATTCATGGCAGTAATTTCAAAACAATAGCTGTGAAGTCTCTATGTGTCTATATATATGTTATATGTGTGATATTTTATCCCCAGATGGTAGAATTTCTAAAGAACTCCATTAAATTGGCTTAAAGTAAGCACTTACATAAATTATTTCTAAATGTAATAGAAACTAACCCAAATGTCTCTCAAGTTAATATGATATGTAAGAATCTTTGGTAAGTGAAAGCTGTTTAAGTTTGTTGGTTTGATTGAAATAGGCACGGTCTGAGAGTTGTCAGTATTTGTATATGATGCAGACATGCAGCCTGGGTTTACTACTCAGATAAGCTCATGTTACCCTATTACAAATTCAGCAGCAAAATAATAGCTTTAAATGGTAGCTAATTTTGTCTAAAGTCTCATGAAGTTTTCTTGGGCAGTCTAAACATAATTGTTGAGAGCAAATGATTTAGCTGTAAGTGAGATGAGTTTATAGATAAACTTTTAGCAATAATTAGTACATGGCATGGCATGTAACTTACAAAATCTGTTTGGTAACTGAAAATTTGAAGTACTGCTAGGTGAAATTAAATGATACAAAATTCACTGCATATCTGGGTCGTTTTTAAATAAGATGACATATAGAAACATTATAGCTAAACACATCTAAGTTTATCTACTTTTGGCTTCTTATTACAGAGAAACTAAAATATGTGTGGGTCTATTAGTAAATATGTCTTGTATTTTATTAAAGATTGTACTATGAAGTAGCACATTTCTAGAAATTATGAAAAGTGCTTAGAATGATAATATAAAAGACAGTTCATAATTGATTACTTTTTAGTTTTCACTAAGGTGTGTAAGGGCTAAAAATTCTACTAAAAATTAGTAAGGAAAGCATCTTTGTATTCAAGGAAAGTAAGATGTATGTTTTCAGTAAAGAAAGCATAAAGAATGGAAATATTTTTGTTTGTTTTGTTAAGAAAGATGAATTTTTCCTAAAGTACTAGAAGGGAGAAAGAAAGGCACGGGAAAAATTCTGAATATAAAAAGAAAGTTATAGAAAGTCGTGGAAGAGCAACCCTAAAAAGAGTTCTATGTATGGTCAATTGGGCTAAGATTGAAGTAAATCTCAGTAAGTAAGTGAGGTTTTCTTTTTTTTGTTGATTTTTTTTTTCTGAGGAAGATTTGCCTGAGCTAACATCTTTTTGCCAATCTTCCTCTTTTTGCTGAGAAAGATTAGCCCTGTGCTAACATCTGTGGCAATCTCCCTCTATTTTGTATGTGGGTCACCACCACAGCATGGCTGCCAATGAATGGTGTAGGTCCACACCTGGCAACCAAACCAAGGCTGCCAAAGCAGAACGTGCTGAACTTAACCACTAGGCCACGGGGCCAGCTCCTCATACTTATTTAATATGGAATATTTAAGTTTTTATTGTTTCCCTCAACTCGTCATCTTCACTCAGAAAGAGTGACACAAAAATTTAAACTGATTTATTATTTAAAATAAGTATAATAAAAGTGTAAATAAACTTCTAAATAATGTTTTATGTTAGTAGCAATTATACTTCTGAAGTTAGAAAAGCTGCACAAAGACTTATGTGACATGCTGTACACACACACACACAAACACACACACACACACACACACACACATGCATGGACACATTTGAACAGACCCATTCAGTATTTTCAAACACAAGAATTAAGCATTTTCTCATTTTATTTAAATTTTTTTGTGTTGTCTTGACCCTATTTCTTCTTACTCTGCCTAAAATAGACTCTTTACTCTCCAGAGTTTAGACACATGTGTGGCCTGCCCAGAAGCCAGGCATGGGTCAGGTGAGCTAAAAGTTCTGCTCGTTAGAGTGGATGTTGGGACTGGGGACCATGGCCTGGGTTTGAGTCCAGTCTTAAGCAGCCCTTTCTGGCCTCCCTGGTTTGCCCTACATGTGTTCTCTTTCTCAGAGTAGGCCTTGCCTTCTCCTTCTTGCCTCCTCCAGGCCCCTGGAACCCCAAGTCTTGCTTGTACCTTATAGAGAGGGCACTCTGAGTCCTAGAGGAATTCCCTGCTGACATCATTGGACATCTTTTTGGCATTGGGAACTGAGGATTCACTTAGGGATTGTACTTTTCAATCACTATGTGTTAATTGTTCTGACTACTTGGAATATGGGCTTGAGAAGACGGTATGTTCCCTGATGGTCATAAAGGTTCACATGACTGTAATGGGAATGAGAGCGTTTGAAGTCATTTGCTTGCACTGTCGTCAGTGTACATGTTCAAGAGCACACCTTTGGCGTCTACTATTGCTTTTATGTGTCTTCAGCCTCTTCACGCCTTATGATATTTTCACTGGGACATGACGGTCCCCAGTGTGAACAACTAAGTTACCTGGGGAGCATGGAGCATGCCAATCTGGACAACTAGGGGCAATGGGGACGATGATGGGTCCTGCTTTCTGCTTCATTTGCAGGAGGACTGAGAGGTGGGTCTCATCTTGACATCAAAAATCAGGCTTGGGCATGCAAGGAACCACCTGCCAATATGCCTCTGTGAGATCATATGTATTGATCTCTGCCCTCACTTCCTGGCACAGAGCTCCCCAAACCCTTGTCATTTCCTAGGTTAGAGGACTGTCTTTTGTTCTAATGTGGAGACTCTAGGTGAGCTCCTGGATGAGCACCGGTCACCAGAAAGATCAAGCCATGAGTAGAAGCTTGAATTTTTAGTTCCACCCCTCATTCCCTTGACTAAGGAGAGGGCTGAAAATGGAGTTAATACTGATAATGCCTACATAAGGAAACCTCCATAAAATCTCAAAAGTACACAGTTTGGAGAGCTTCCAAGTGGGTGAACACCTCCGCATTCCAGGAGAGTGATGCACCCCAACACCATGGGAGCAGAAGCTCCTGCACTCAGGACCCTCCCAGACCAGGCCCAATGTATCTCTTCATCTGGATGTTCAGCTGGATCCTTTGTCATATCCTTTAATAAACTGGTAAATGTAAGTGTTTCCCTGAAATCTGTGAGCTGCTCTAGTAAATTAATGGAACCTGAGCAGGGGGTCATGGGAACCTCCGATTTGTAGGGACGTCAGATGGAAGTTGTGGGTAACTTGGGGACCTACTCTTTGTGATTTGTGTCTAAAGTGGGGTGGGAGCAGTCTTGATCCCTTAACTTGTGGGATATGACACTAGAGTGTCAGAATCGGGTTCAAAGGTAGGACACCCAGCTGGTGTCATGGAGAATTGCTTGGTGTGGGGAAGAAACCCCACACATTTGGTGAATGTGTCTGAAGTGAAGTGTTCTGTGTAATAGTAAAGGAGAAACACAACTGAGGTGGCAAACTGAGTTTTTCTCTACCTAGGAGGGAAAGACTGGGTTTTTCCAACACAGACTCCCACCAGGCTACTGCTCTGCCAGGTGGTGAGCTCTGTGCAAGAGAACATGAACTGGAGAGCTGGGAGAGCTGGTCACATTAGCTTCATAGTTAGGTAAAAAATTTGTTTTAGGTGCCGTGCCTCTTCAATACTTGGGCTCCCTTTTCTGGAAAAACAAGAGAACCACATGGTTCTGGTGGCTTTCGGGGACACATTCATTTTCTGTGTGTGTGTTTTCGTCGATATATGTCTCCATCACAAACTTGGCTCTGCTGACACAAATCTTAACTGCTGTCCTTCCAACCACTAATTGGTGTGATGAATACAAAGACAGTGACTCTTCCCTGGGTTAGCCCCTGTCCCATGGGTGCAGCAGATGAAATGGACTCTTACCCACACTGCTGGGCCTGTCATAGCTCCCCAGGGGCTGTTACAGACTGGGACAACCTTTTTGTGAGAGCTCTGCGTCTCATCCTAGATGGGAAGACCTGGGTGCCTTTTGGCTTCCTTGCTCTTGTCACTCCAGATTTTACTATCATTCTTTCCCAATCCTCAGAGTGCCAGGAAGACCCTTCTTCCTGCATTTAACGAGCCCCTGGTTCTTGGGCATCCCTAAGGTCCTGGAAATTTTCCTGGGCTCTAGTGTGGGCTTGAGTCACAGCTTTGCTGTCCCACATGTTTCCATTGCTGGGAAGGAAAAGAAAGAAAAACAGCCCCAGAAAAGGAGAGGGAATTTATATTTGGCAGTGTAGCTTTTTTTTAATTGTATTCATTGATCAGCCTGAAGTACATAAAACAAACAAATATACCCACACAGACACTTCACCTCATGAAATTGAAGTTACCACAAATAACTCTCACATTTCATACGCAAGAAGTTCATGTAACCTCAGTAGCACAGCCTTCTCAGAGCAAATGTGTGTGTGTCTCATTAGAGACCCTGAGTTACATTTCATAGTACATTTTGGTTGTCAGCCTTTATGAACCCGCTGCCCATCCTCTTTCCTAATTTCTGTGGAAGGAAGGTAAGTGGGGGTACTGTGGGCTGATGGGAGAGTGCCAGGAGTATGGATTCAGTGGGCACAAAAAGAGCCATCACTGTGTGTGGCTCCCCCTTTGGACTTAAACATCTAGAAATCCACCTGAGAACAGAGGCATCATTTCCTGACTACAAATGATTGATTCTAGGAACCCTTTGTTACATGAGTGCTTAGATATCCAATTTTATAGTTATTACACATACACACACCTATGGAAAGATAATCTTTTACTTGATGAAAAGATAATCTTAGTTATACCAAAGAGGTATTATATAAGTTGTGCTTATTACCTTAAGCTGATAAATATCCTTCCAATTTATGAATAAATTTGATCACACAATAATTTGCTGCAGTTAACTCTCTTAGAAGTCACCAAAAGAATCTTTAAAGTCTTACTGAACAGATTAAACAACTTTACTCTTCATAAGTCAAACAAAGACCTTTTTCTGGAGCTGGGACGGAAATTCAAGTCTGCTACTTGATTGTCTCCTATCATCAAATAATGTAGGGACAAATTAAGAAACACACGGAAGCACATGAACAAAGAGAGCAGGCATACTGGGAAGTTAATTATTTATTTACTTTGTAATTACAAAGACTCATACAGCAGTTATGAAGTGTCAGGCATGGTTCCATTTAAAATATTGACTCTTGAATAGTTTAATAGTTCAAATGTGGCAGAAATAATACATATCTGTAGGATCGGACACAAAAAAGAGCATCACTAGCATGTCTGAACATGGAATTACTGTGAGCAGTGGGTCAGCCCGTAGCTCTGCATTCTGTCCAGGCATTCTTACCAGCACGTTCCCAGTGGATCACTTCTCACCGATACAGTCTGTGCGCTCACCACTTCTGAAGGTGCTAAGCATTGCAACCCTACTTTCCTGTTCTGATCAAGATTTTCCTTTTCTCTGCACCTTCCAACAGTTCTTTAACATCCTAACCATGACTCAAAATCCAATTCTATAAATGCCTCCTTTAAAAGAATTTCAGAGAACCTTGCAAAGTCGATATGTCCACATGCGTCATTCCACTTCTAGTAAACCTCTTTTAGCATTTGTTTGGTAGCAGAATCATCTATAGCTATGTCTTACTTTTGTCCTGGATCACAGAGTTTTGGAGAGCAGGAACTACTTTGGAAAGATACAAGTAAAATGGAGGAATTTTGAGATTCTGTGGGCCTAGGCATACCTCTTCCAGAAAAGGCCTATGTAGGGTTTGAGCCATGTGACTTACTCGCCTAAGGTCATATGTCTAGTTTGTGGCACAGGTAGGCCTATCACAAAGTCTCTTGACTCTCAGTCCTGTGTTCTTGACCCACAGAGCTCAACACAATTTTGACCTGATTGTCCTTCTATGATAAGGATGGCCTTCCAATAAGCCAATGAGTAGATACTGGGCACTCAAATATGCCTAGTGTAGCAAACATAGGACTAAGGAAGAAATAGGGGAAAACTAAAAAGAACCTATAATGTACTTATTAATAGGCCACCAAATAGAAATTTTTAGCCTTCATCCTTATAATAAAGTACCATTTTGAAGAAATATCCTAGTACTTTTCCTCATTTATGAACTGTAGATGATACAGGCTGTCACTAGATCTGAACAAAACACATGTGTTCACTTTAGTATCATAAATCTCATCTTCACTCTGCTATATTTTGCTTATGACTTGTTTACGAGTTGTGCATCTATGTTCATGAAGGAGATTGTGGTTTTTCTTGAAATGTGAGGTTCCTGGTCTTGTTAACAGCAATGCCACATCCTCCACTGCAGTCTCCGAGTTTGCCCGTTTCTTTGGTTCCAGCCTTCTCTGCTAGGAAGCACAATGCTGATGTCTGCATTGGAACGAGCGGTATATTCCAGCAAGGTGGAGGCAATGAAAGAGCATGAGAGAAATCCACCAGTGCTTCAGATAAAGAAATGAAAATTCTTGGGGAAATGCAAATGGACACAAAAGCCATTAAAGAGAGTTGAGTTCCTAAAGGCAAGGTTGTTTTCCCATTCAAAAGAATTAACCATTATTACAGATCATGTTAACAGAATGAATGAGAAAATCCAATGATCATCGCAGCCTTCAAGAAACAGTTGGTGCAATTCAATATTTTAGACGACTTATTTTCCCATTGCATCATATTCTTGACAATCTTAATTTGGCTTTCTTATATTTCACCAACTTTAAACCTAACCCTGTTCGGTATTTGTTCTAGACCTCCATGTCCATTTCTTGTGAAGACCTTAGGCCTCTTTTTAAAGACACCCACCATAGATTTCCTGAAGATTCTCTGGGTGAGTACAGAAGTCACTATCTTCTAGGGAAGAGTGTAAGGAAATAAGGCATCAATCAGGCATTCCCAGGGAGGCCAGCTGTTGGACAGTCTCTCTGGTGCAGCCTGGGACCTCACGGTACTGCTGAGGAAAGCAGAAAAGAAAGGAACACCGCTCGGGTGGCTGGCAGCTGCCCAGAGGAAGGGTCTGCTCTGTGACTGCCTGGTGGGCTCATCCCACAGGTGGAGCTGCACCCAAAGCAGCAGCTGCCTCCTGGGATCTGCAGACCAGAGGGGGAGCCATTCCTCTAAATGGGGACCCATGACTGTGATCAGTGAGTCCCGCTTTCAGCCTCCCCCACACAAGCGTTCTGGGTCTGTCAGGGCCTCCTCACAGCCAGCTGCCCAGAGCAGGGACTGACCTGACTCAGGCCTCATGCCTGTTCCCTGAATTGGCCTGCCTCCCAGCTCAGAGAAAGGAGGAGGAGGGAATGTGTATTAAAATGTAAATAAATCAGAAAACTCTTCCAGGAAACCTAATCCAACTGGAACAGTGTGAATAGTAGAGAGGAACCCTTGGTATTAAATAAAGACCGCCCACCCAAAAGTTGGTGAAATTGGATTATTTCCCTGACATATATGATGATTCCTATCTCTGTCATAACAGATGACAGTACAGGAAGCACCTGCTGCTCAGATATTAGGACGAGTTTCAGAAAGAGTCCCTTTTCTCTTCTGTTGAATATTCCTTATTTCAGTAGGACCTGGAGAAGCGATAGGAGGCCAGGAACACACTGACCTTTTCTTGCTCTGTTTGGATTCATTGGACTCAATTACCATTTAATCTAGTGATTCTGTGCTAATATTCAAATGAGAAACTGAAGTTGTCTGTTCGTTCACAAATAATTTGAGTCCACAGCAACCATCAGTTTCTTCTTAATTTAAGTGGAAATCCAGTTCATTCAGGGGACCTGCTCCATAGGTGTGGATCTCTGTCTACTTAATGTTCTCTGGAGACAAAGAACAAAGAGCTTCTGACAGGTTAAAGGTCAAGGGTCTCCCATCTAAATATGTTCTGACAGTGTTTTATTAAACGTGGTGATACCTGTTCCTCCTACGTCCCCGGCATCTGTGCCCTGTATTAGGTAATGGACTTTTCCTCAGGAAATGGCTCAAATCCAAGATATGGTGTCAGGTTTACTCTCTCTGACCTGTTTCAACCTTTCAACCTCTAATGCATGGTGCATTTCTTACTAAGATCCTGGAGGCGGGTCCATTTTCAAACCTTCATTTCTCATTGCCATTGGTATTTACTGGGCAGAAAAATTTAGGTTCACACAAAAACCTTCACAAGAAGTTCATAGCAGCTTTATTCATAGGGGATAAAATTATAAACACCAAAGACTGTCCTTCAATAGGTAAATGGTTAAACTCTGGTGGCACTTTGTCTCCTTCCCCCACGTCCCACCCTAGGTGCACAGTATCCCACAATCACATCATGCCACCACACACTCACCCACGCCTCCATCCCCCAGGAGGAGAAGGCAGGTGCAGGAGAGCAGGGCCCTGTGCTCCTCTGGGCAGAGGGGACAGGCCTGCAGCAGCCTCTGTGCTCCCCAACCGCCCGCCCTCAGAGCAGGGAGCACAGTCGTCGTCGTCGCTGCTGTTCAGAACGTGACAAGGACAGAGGGAGGGTGATGCTGGGCTGAGAGGGTTGCGCAGGCCCATCTCCATGGCAGCTTCAGCAGGGAGAGAAGAAGCTCCCGGGGCAGCGTCATCTATTCCCACCAAGAGCTCGGAGTGCAGGGCAAGCTTCCTCGCCCTCCGGACTCAGGGCCAGCACTGCCCCACACTCCCCTCCCCACTCTGTGACCTGTGAACCTGTCTCTACACTTCCTGGAGCCTCTGCAAACCCCCTCCCTACAGCCCCACAAGTTCCAGGGCCAGAGAACGCAGGAGAGGACAGGCGGGGCCCATCCTGGGCTGGGGTCTTAGAGGTTTTGCTCATCTGGAAACAGCCCAAAGCTTCCGTTTGTTTTTGTAAGGACGGTGTGATGGGGACTTCAGGTGCAGTGGGGGAGTTGGAGTGAGGGCAGGTGAGCCACGCTGCAGTCAGCCTCCCCCCATGGCCCTGACCCTTCTGGAAGCCAAAGCAGACACTCAGGAAGGGCGGAGCCTGACCCCGTTTTTACCACTAGCAGGGCACAGACAGAAGTCATGACCTCTAAGGAGAAAAAAAGTGTATTTGGGGAAAATTGGGGTAGGAAGACACCATTAGCACGGAGGGTGGGATAAGGAGAAAAACCAGGTTTTCTGTTCCTCCACCTCCCCGTTTGGGGAGATAAGCGTTCCTATGAGGAAAGGTGTGTCAGGCACAGTCTACTCATCCCAGGAGACACATATCTGAGGACAGCATGGCGGGTAATGGATTGGCTGAGGCAGCTGCCACCTTCAGCCCAGGCTGGCGGGGTTTGGCTGGGGACCGCAGCTGCCTGGATGGCAAGGTCCAGTTGCCATGCCTGTTCTGATCCATTCACTCGTAGTCGGACAGTTGTGGTCCCTGGAGGTAGGTTGGGGACTGTCCTCTGTCATTGTTCTTCTCTGGTCTGGGGAGGAGGGAACGTCGTGGTAACAGGTATGTCCAGCTTCCCAGGCCTGAAATGGTTTTTATGATGCTTCGACTGGGAGGCCAGAAGTTCTCGGCAAGCCTCAGTTTCTCTCCCAGGACGCAGACAAAGGATGTCACTGTCGATGGCGCCTGAACAGCCCTGCCATCCGACGCCGAGCTGTGTGTGACCCTTGCCTGCCTCTGGGTGGTGGCTGACGCCGGCTTGCCTTTGCAAGGGGATCCTCTGGTGCTTCCTCCTTGTTGGGCCTCAGGCAGGGCAGGAGGCGTCTCAACATTTTTCTGAAAGGGCTTTCATGAAAAACCTCTTCCTTTTCAGGCAGGGGCTTGAGGGGTTTGGTCCCGAGGGTGTCTCCTATTACCCCGACCTGGCTCCAAGACTGGGACCCTGACTCCCCCTCCAGTGTTGCCACCCCACGGCAGGGCTCTGGTGAGGCCCCACCCCTACTCTCCTCCCAAGGCTCGTTCCTGGCCACTGGGGACCCTGAACTCAGCTCTAGATGGCCTTGCTCAGCTCCCACGAAGGTCCCACTCTGCCCTTTTCTCTCTGAGAGGCTGAATGGGAAGGTTGGAGAAGGCGGCCGGCCCTCCTGTCCAAAGAGAGAGGCTTCTGAGGGCCCACTGCCATCGCCAGGTAGGGTCCCTCCCAGGGCTTTCTGATTTTCCTCACACACAGGTGAGGGAGCAGGGAGGGGAGGGGCCAGGCTGGGAACTGAGGCTTTTGTTGTCAAAGTTAAGACTTTGTCACCTGGAGGAGTCTCAAGAGGTTTTCCAATGAAGTGTGCAAAGTCAGCTTTCGAGGGGGCCCCAGAATCACAGGTGGCTGTGGGGGGCAAAGGGGGCCGTGGAAGGACCGAGGGTTGAGCCTCACATGCTTTCAGATCTGCAGGCCCCAAGGACAGGAGGGGTAGACCCCAGCGGAAATTCAGCCCAGACATGATACCGTGTGCTTCGAGCATCTGAGGAGTGCCTGGATCATCTTGTTCTTCTTTTTACCAGACCTCCGTTTGTATTCTTTCCGTGATTTCTGTCTCGAGCAGCTTCCAGACATCAGGGTTGGCAACTGAGGGGCTATCAGTCTCTCCCTCCCTATTTGTGGGGCCTCCCCAGAATGAGGCCACTGGTCGGTGGCAGGACAGGTGCCCTTGCTGGGACTTGAAGTGTGATGACCTGGGGAAGAACAAGACCTTGATCATGTTCCACCAGGAGAGGAACTCAATGCGACAGCTCATGCGGCCGTGGCCTGAGTTGGGAAATGGCCAACAGGAGTGAGCTGGAGCTGAGTTCGTGGCAACAGGGCCTAGGGGAGTTCTGGTCAAGGCCGATGGAGGTTCTACTGGCAGAGTGGAGGCCAAAGGTAGAGTGCGCTGGGTCAGAAGAGCCAGGGAAAGTGCTGGAGTCGTGGTGAGAGGAGCACCTTCCACAGGCTTCCCGCATGGAAGGCGGACTCTAGCAGACGATGTCTTGCACGCCTCCCCAGGGGAGTCTTGAGATGACAAGCGATGGAAGCATCCCTTACAAGACAGCCTCCCCGGGGAGCTGCGGGAAACAAGATGCACAAGCTGTAGCCAGGAGCAGAGGGCCCTGGGACAGCAGGGCAGGCCAGGTGGAGGTGGCCCCTTGAGACCCACGGCCCTCCCTGGCCCTCCCTTCACTTCACCGAATTCTCCTGCTGTCCCTCACCCCAGGCCTTTGGCCACCCCTGTCCCCATGGCTTCCCTCCCAGTTCAGCCCCAAGCTGCCTGTAGCCCTGGGGCACATCAGACTCTGCGAGGAAGAAGCCCAGGAGAGAAGGGCAAAATTCTTTACCTTTGCAAAAGGGACATCAGGCCCCCCACTTCTGCCAGGTCCTTCCGGCCAGCTCTGTAAGCTAGAAATTAGGGCACCGGGTCACAGCGATGAATGTGGGGGCCTAGGGCTCTTACAGGAGGCTGCGTGCAATGTGCCTTTAGGGGAGACCGTTTGAGGTCAGACTCTGGAGCCCAGGCACCAGTGCCCAAGGCCACGGGATCCCTGACAGGGATGGCAAGGCTGCTGGTGGGTTGAGGTTTGTCATTGACCAAGTGCTTCAACCTCCACCACAGCCCACATGCCCCGGCTGGGCAACACCCTGTTCCAGATGCCTCCTGGCCTGGGCCTTAGTTCCCAGCACAGAGTCTGGCAAGTACTCAGGTTTTCATCTCCTTCCTGGGAGCCTCGCTGAGGGCTCTGTTTCCTGAGGGACTGGCTCTGTCCCTGGCATCCTCGAGCCCACGGAGCTGGGCGCTCAGGGACAGGAGATGGAGGCCAGCTCTGGGGCATAGGGCTGAATGGCAGCAGCTTACCTTTCAAAGCTCCCCTTTTCTTCCTGCTCCTGCTGCTCCTCCCTCTCGGCTCTTGATGCTGAAATGAGAGAAAAAACAAGAAACTGTGGGGGCTGAGCCCCAAGGCTCCCTCTCCTCTCTCTGGACCAGCTGCAGTTGCACAGCGTTTGTGAGCAAGATGACTGTCCACACTGAACTCCTGGGGCTCTGGGGTGTTTCTTCCCTTTAACTTACTTTTGAAGTGGATAATTGAACACAAAATGGACATTTGCTGTCTTCCTTCTTTGAGGATCATAAGAAGGTCCCCACGTGGGACCAGCATGCATCTTCTGTCACTGTTCCTCTGCTCAAGAAACGCACACATTCTCAGATGTACAGAATCTTGTGAGCTTCCTCAGGGAGGACTTTGCTTCCTGAGGCTAAAGCCCCACTCCAGGTCCTGCCCAGAGGCTCTTGGGGGCTCAGCTCTGCCCTCAGATCAACCACGACAGAGAACAGGCCCGCCTGAGACACCTGCCCTGGGAAGGTGGCTGGGGAACCAGTGCTCAGGGCCTGTCTTCCCACAGATCCCACTCAGCATCCCGTCCATGGCCACTGGTCACTGGCCTGGGGACTTTCCCTGGAGCCCTCTACCACACCGGGACTCCTGCTCGGAGATCTTTGGATCGAAATCCTTGTGCCCACTCTCACCCCTGCCCACCCAACCTGGCTTGTCTCTAGAAGGATGATGTTCTATTCTTTCCCATCCCTGGAGTCCCTCTAGTTGATTCAGAGAAGTGGAAATCACAGTAAAAATGAAGAGAGACTCACCTTTTGGTGGGTCTCGGTCCAGGATTACTTACCTTCCTGGCGTTTCTCCTTTTGTAAGTTAGTTGTAAGGGCCAATTCCTTTTGGGGGCAGGGAAAGAACAGGAGGAAGAGCCCCAGTCCATACACGATGCGGAGGATGGTACCAATCACCCAGGAAGCGGAACTGGAGCTCAAACAGGTAGCAATAATGCTTTTTAGATATAAGATAGGAGTTTCCATATCTCAAATATAGTTCTGCTCTCAGGCAACTGAGCACTGGGAGTGACTTGGAGATTAGAACCCCACGCCCTCATCATGGAACTGTGGCCGTGTCACAGGGCCTCCTGAGGGGGGGAGGCGAGAGGAGGGCAGCCGATTGGACCACAGCCCCTCCGCCACCAACTGGCCTCAACTGCCTCCCTCCACCCTCCTGGGCCTTCTAGACCTTAGCTACTTTTCTATTTCTTCCACCTGGAAGCCACATGTCACCCGGTTCCTTGCGTCTCCTGGATTCTTGGTTTGAACCCACCTATCTCATGGCCTTTGAAAGTCTGAAGTTCTCCCAGGAATTTGATCTAGTTCCCAGGGATTCACACCCTCATTCTCCTCTGTCCTCAACTCTGATTGTTGTTTTCACCTCACTTATTGACTTTGTGTGTGTGTGTGAGGACACTGAAGTGCTGATCTCTTAGCTGATCTCAGTTATACAATTCAGTGTTCTCGACTCTACTCACCACATCAGACATGAGATCCTCAGAGCTTCTTGATCTCAGAGCTGAAAGTTTGTCCCATTTTACCTGCCTCTCCCTCTTCCTCCCACTCCACAGCCACTGACCACCATTTTTCTACTCTCCGTTTCTGTGAATTGACCTTTCTTTTGTTGTTTTTCGAGTTCACATGTGAGTGACCCCAGGCAGTATCTGTCTTTCTCTGTCTGGATTGTTTCGTTGAGCATAACGCCCGCCAGGTTCATCAATGTTGTGCAAATCTCAACTCCATTTGTCCACATAACAAGCTTTTGGTTTCGTCAATCTGGAAGTCCCACTTTATTTTATACTTATTTGGTTTTGAATATGAACGTTGTTATTGTTTCGATCAACCTTTGCCATCTTCACTCAGTAGGACTCACCCAAAAATTGAAATGAATCATTTATTATTTAACATAAGCATAATAAAAATTTAAGGAATTAAACCTCCCAATCATGTGTTTTATGTTAGTAGCATTTCTACTTCTGAAGTGAGAAAGCCTTCACCAAGACTTATGGGACATGCTGGACACACACACACGCCCACACATACACAGGCATGGACACATTTGCACAGACCAATTCAGTACTTTCAAAGCAGAGAATTAAGCATATTCTCATTTTCTTTAAGCTTTTATGTTGTCTTGACCCTGTTTCTTCTTATTCTGCCTAAAATAGACAGTCTTCAGTTTCCAGAGTTTAGACATCTGCGTGGCCCACTCCGAAGCCGGGCATGGCTCAAGTGAGCTAAAGTGCTGCTCTGTAGAGCGGACGTTGGGGCTGGGTCCACGGCCCGGGTTGGAGTCCAGTCTCAAGTAGCCCTTTCTGGTATCCCTGGTTTGCCCTCCACGTGTTCTCTTTCTCAGAGTTGGTCTTGCCTTCCCCCTCCTGCCCGCTCTGGGACACTGGAGCCTCAAGTCTTGCCTGAACCTGTAGCAAGAGGGCCCTTTGAGTCCTAGAGGAATTCCCTGGTGACATCCTCTGACATCCCTTTTTCAGTGAGAACTGGGGGTTCACTTAGGGATTGTACTTTTTGATCAACATGTTAATTTTTCTGACCTGTTGGACAGGTAGTGCTTAGATATCCGATTTTATAGTTATTACACAACTATACATACACACACCTACGGAGAGATACTCTTTTACTTGATAATAAGGTAAGCTTACTTACACCAAAAGAGTTAAGGTATACGTTGTTCCCACTAGCTTAATCTGATGAATACATTCCCGATTTATGAATATGTGCGATCACAGAAGAATTTGCAACAGAGTAACTCTCTTAGCAGCCACCAAAATGATCTTTAACATCTTTCTCAACAGTTAAAACAACTTTATTCTTCTTAAGTCCAACAAAGACATTTTTCTGGAGCTGGGACTCCTAATTGGGACCCTGGGCTAGGGTATTCATTGACCCAATCATTATTCAGTAGCATTTTGTTCAATCTCCACATTTTTGTGGCTTTCCTGGTTTTCTTTCTGTAATTGATTTCCAGTTTCATACCTTTGTGGTCAGAAAAGATGCATGGTATTATTTCAATCTTCTTAAATTTATTGAGACTTGTTTTGTGGCCTAATATGTGATCAATCCTGGAGAATGTTCCATGGGCATTTGAAAAGAATGTGTATTCTGTGGTTTTGGGATGGAATGTTCTGTATATATCTACTAAGTCCATCTGATCTAATGTGTCCTTTAGGGTGAGTGTTTCCTTATTGATCTTCTGTTTGGATGATGTATCCATTGGTGTAAGAGGAGTGTTAAAGTCCCCTACTGTTATTGTGTTGCTGTTTATTTCCCCTCTTATGTCTGTTAATAATTGCTTTATATATTTAGGTGCTCCCATGTTTGCTGGATTGATATTTACTTGTGGTCTTTCTCTTGCTGCTTTTAGGATTCTCTCTTTGTCTTTAATTTTTGACATTTTAATTATAATATGTCTTGGTGTGGGCCTGTTTCGGCTTATCTTGTTTGGAGCTCTCTGTGCTTCCTGAACTTGGATGTCTGTTTCCTTCCTCAGGTTAGGAAAATTTTCTGCCCCTTTGTCTCTCTCTTCTCCTTCTGGGACACCTGTAATCCAAATTTAGCACACTGGATATTGTCCCAGAGTTCCCTTAGACTGTTCTCATTCTGCCTAATTCTCTTTTCTGTTCTGCTTGGGTGATTTCCTCTAGTCTTTTGTCTAGGTCGCTGAGCAGTTCTTCTGCTTCCTCTCCTCTGCTATTGAGCCCCTCTAGTGAATTTCTCATTTCCAGTATTGTATTCTTCATTTCTGACTTTTTAAAATATTTTCCAGTTCTTTGCTGATGTGCTCACTGTGTTCATCCATTCTTCTCCCCATATCTGTGAACATCCTTATGATATTTTGTTTGAACTCTTTGTCGAGTAGGTCGCTAGTTTCTGTTTCATTTAGTCCTTTTTCTGGGGTTTTGTACTGTTCCCTTGCTTGGAAAGTATTCCTTTGCTTCATCATTATGCCTCTTTCTCTGTCCTTATTTCTATGTATTAGGTGAGTCAGCTATGTCTCCTGATCTTGGAGAAGTGGCCTTATGTATGAGATGCCTTATGAGGCCCAGTAGTGTGTTTCCCTCTCATCACCAGTCTGTAAGAACCAGGAGTGACCCCTTTGTGAGCTACTTGTGTCCTGCTGTGGCAGGGTTGCTCTCACTGCAGGTACCCAGGGAGTCTAATCTTTCCTTCCCTGGCCAGCTGTTTGTAAATCTGGTTTGGGGAGCCTCAGCACTGTTTGCTACAAAGTCTATCAGCACACTCCTATTTCAGTTTTCCTCTTAATTGGGTTGGTACCCAGTGTAGCTGGTTGCTAGGCTTAAGGGTGTACAGTTGTGATAGGCCTCAGGCCTACAGGGCTGTTGTCAGTTCTCTTAGGAGTGGGGCTGGCCCTAGGAACAGGGGCACACAATTGTTTCAGGCTTTGGAAGGTGGGGCTCATCTTTTTTATGGCTATTTGTGAAGCACAGGTCTTCTGCCACTGACAAGCTCACCCCCCACAGAACCACATACACAATCAACACAGTCCTGGTCTGTGCACACTTATTCTCCCTCCCCTGGAGTGTACTCCAATGCCACACTGCAGGGGCCCCCACTTCTCCACCAATGCTCCCCACAGTTCACCTGGTCCTCACACAGACCCTGCCCCACAGAGACAGACACCCTTGCCTGCCTGTGGTAGGTCAAGCCACCCAGTCAATGCAGGCTGAAAAGTAGCCTGATGGCTTGCTGTTAGGTGGGTCTGGTCCCTAGGGCTGGTAGCTTGCCCTGGTTGAACTGGATTAAATCTGTGCTCTAGTGGGTGTGGCAGACCCCTGGGCTAACAGGCCAAGGGATGAACCTCAATGGCACCCACCGGGGGCCATGTTGATAAATAAAAATGGCAAGTAATAGGATATATTGGAGAATATGAGGAAGCCATTTGGTGTAAACCTAATTCGGCCTGACCTTGTGTTTCCAAAAGGTCCTGACTGAGGCCGTTGAGCATGCATTGTATATCTGCTTTAGAGATTCCCTATGGCAAGAACAAAGGACCTTGAGATAAAGGTGCAACTTCCCTCCCCCTCCCAACATTGGCATTTCTTTAAGGATTAAGCATCTTTCCTTAGGCTAGGAACTGATTGCTGCGCTCACCTGTGACCACCCAGCTTGAGACAATAGACTTGCCTCCTGCTATGCCCTCTGTGATAGCAGACCCACTACCTGCTGTGTCCATCAAGTGCTGTACAGGGCAATCTTGTGACTATTGTGGGAGGGACATTTCAATCATATGTGAAATATCCTGTTTCGGGGTATATAACCACTCTGTATACCTCACTTCCTTGGTACCCTTTCTTCCTTTGGGAAGAAAGGCCCCAGGCCATGGTCCTCAGATTTTAGCTCAGAATAAAATCTCCCAAATTTTCATTTATAGATTGGTTATGGATTATTTTCGTTGGCAGTGTCAGTGCTCCTGGACCAGCTCAGAACAACGGCCTCCACCAATGTCTCAGTCTCCGGAGAGGTCCCTCCTCTCACCAACATGCCCCCAGAGCCCACCAGGTGAGTCTCATTTCACCAAAGGACTGTCAACCTTCTCTCTGATGATTTTAGGTTGCTGCAATGAGTTTGTGCATGGGCCCTTTAAGACCCGGGTCTTTTTGGCTTTCGGCCGATAGCTTTTCTGGGAGTATCCTTGCTGCAGTTAATAGCCAGCAAAGCTAGACAGTAAGACCCCCATCTCAGTCGGGCTGAGTCTGAAGGATGCTTATAGCAGTATCACCCCTGCTCCCAACCTCTCTCCTCTAGGGACGGCTGTGTACCTTAGGGTGGCTCCCGCCTGGTCAGCTGAGAAGCTCTGCTGCTCCCAAAGGTGGCTTTTTTCCTCTCCAGCAGGAATTGCTGTCTCTTCTGCCTTTATCAGGACTGTCCCTTGTTGTGGGCGTTCTTTTTATCCAGTTTTCAGTTTTCAATCCAGGGTAATTTTTCCAAAAATTGTTGTAACTTGGTTGTGTTCATGGGAGGAGGCAAGTTCACCGTCTACTCACACCACCATCTTGACAAGATCCACCTGTTTAGTGCTTTTAACTTTAAATTCCACTCAGTCCTATTAATAATGCCATTTCTCCTTACTTTTATTTGCGTTTCCTTTTGCCCACTCCCTTAATTGTTAACTTCATGACTTTGATCACTGTTTTTTTCAAAGATTGGCACCTGAGCTAACATCTGTTGCCAATCTTCTTTTTTTCTTCTTCTTCTCCCCAAAGTCTCCCAGTACATAGTTGTGTATCCTAGTTGTATGTCCTTATGGCTCTCCTATGTGGGATGCCACCTCAGTATGGCTTGATGAGTGGTGCTAGATCCTCTCCCAGGATCCAAACCAGCAAAACCCTTGGCAGCCAAAGCAGAGCATGCAAACCCAACCATTTGGCCATGGGGCTGGCCCCTGATCATGCTTCTTTTAAAGTTTTATCTTTTAATGTGGATCTTGTCTATTTAAAGTTAGTAAAGTGACTTCTATACCACATTTTATTCCTTACTTCATACTTTATATGTAATACTTATATTTTATTCTTCTACATATCCTTTTCTAGATTTTAGCTGGCTTGATCATGTTACTGTTTATTTCATTTTCTTCCCTTCTTTTCAATAGTTCTATTAAAACTTACATTAATTTCTTTTCTATTTGTCTCTTTTAAAAAATTATTTTATTGAGGTCATATTGGTTTATAACATTGTGTAAATTTTAGGTGTACATTATTATATATCAGTTTCTGTATAGACTCCATTGTGCTCACCACCAATAATCTAGTTTTTATCCATCACCATACATATGTGCCCCTTTACCCCCTTTGCCCATCTTCCCACCTCCTTTCCCTCTGGTAACCAGTAATCTGTTCTCTTTGTCCATGTGTTTGTTTATATTCCACATATGAGTGAAATCATATGCTGTTTGACTTTCCCTGGCTTATTTCGCTTAACATAATACCCTCAAGGTCCATTCTTGTTGTTGCAAATAGAATGACCTTGTATTTTTTATGGTTTAATAGTTTTCCATTGTGTATATATACCACATCTTGTTTATCCATTTATCAGTTGATGAGCACTTGCTTCCATGTCTTGGCTATGGTGAATAATGCTGCAATAAACATAGGGGTGCATAGATCTCTTTGTACTGTTGATTTAATGTTCTTTGGATAAATACACAGTACAGGGATAGCTGGATGGTATTTCTATTTTTAATTTTTTGAGAAATCCCCATACTGTTTTCCTTAGTGGCTGCACCAGTTTGCATTCCCACTAGCAGTGTATGAGGGTTTCCTTTTCTCCACAACCTCTCTGACACTTATTTCTCATCTTGCTAATTATGGCCATTCTGACGGGGGTGAGGTGATGTCTCATTGTAGTTTTGATTTGTATTTCTCTAATAATTAGTGACATTGCACATCTTTTCATGTGCCTGTTGGCCATCTGTATATCTTCTTTGGAAAAATGTTCATTCATATCATCTGTCCATATTTTGATCAGGTTATCTTTTTGTTTTTGAGCTGTATGAGTTTGTATATTTTGCAAATTAACCCCTTGTCAGATAAATGATTTATAAATATTTTATCCCAGTGTGTGGATTGTCTTTTCATTTTGTTCGTGATTTCTTTTACTTTGAAGCAGTTTTTTAGTCTGATGTAGTCCCACTTATTTTTTCTTTTGTTTCCCTTGCCTGAGTAGACATGGTATTCAAAAAGATATTGCTAAGACTAAAGTCCAAGAGTGTACTGCCTATGTTGTCTTCTAGGCATCCCACATAGGAGAGCCATAAGGACATACAACTAGGATACACAACTATGTACTGGGAGACTTTGGGGAGAAGAAGAAGAAAAAAAGAAGATTGGCAACAGATGTTATGGTTTCAGGTCTGACGTTCAAGGCTTTAATTAAATTTTGTGTATGGTGTAAGATAATGGCCTACTTTCATTCTTTTGCATGTGGCCTTCCAGTTTTCCCAACACCATTTATTGAAAAGACTTTCCTTTCTCCATTGGATGTTCTTAGCTCCTTTGTCAAAGATCAGCAATCTGTAGACATGTGGTTTTATTTCTGGGCTTTCAATTCTCTTCCATTGATGTTTGTCTGCTTTTGTGCCAGCACCATACTGTTGGATTATTGTAGTTTTGTAGTAGGTTTTGAAGTCAGGGATTATGATGCCTCCAGCTTTGTTCTTTTATCTCAGGATTTCTTTAGCTTTTCGGGGTCCATTGTTGTTTCATATAAATTTTAGGATTCGTTGTTCTATTTCCATGAAGAATGTCATTGGGATTCTGATTGTGAGTGAATCTGTAGATTGCTTTACGTAATAAGAACATTTTAACTATGTTTATTCTTCTAATCCATGTGTGTGGAATATCTTTCCATTTCTTTATGTCTTCTATGATTTCTTTCAATAATCTCTTATAGTTTTCAGTGTATAGGTCTTTCACCTCATTGGTTAAATTTATTCCTAGATATCTTATTCTTTTTGTTGCAATTATAAATGAGATTGTATTCTTTAGTTCTCTTTCTGCTAGTTCATTATTAGTGTATAGAAATGCAACTGATTTTGTAAATTGATTTTGTACTCTGCAAATTTGCTGTATTTGGTGACTATTTCTAGTCATTTTCTGGTGGATTCTTTAGGGTTTTCTAGGTTTTACAGGATCATGTCACCCACAAACAGTGAGAGTTTCACATCTTTCTTTCAATTTGGATCCCCTTTATTCCTTCTTTTTGCCTAATTTCTCTAGCCAAAACCTCCAGTACGATATTGAATAAGAGTGGTGAGAATGGGTACCTTGTCTTTTTCCTGTTCTCAGAGGGATGGTTTTCAGCTTTTCACTGTTAAGTATGATGTTAGCTGTCAGTTTGTCATATTTGGTCTTTATTATGTTGAGGTACTTTCCTTCTATACCTATTTTATTGAGAGTTTTTTTTTATCATTAGTGGATGATGGATCTTGTCAAATACTTTCTCTGCATCTATTGAGATGATCCTCTGATTTTTATTCCTCATTTTGTTAATGTGGCGTATCACATTGATTGATTTGCAGACGTTGAACCATCCCCGCATCACTGGTATAAATCCCACATGATCATGGTGTATCGTTTTTTTAATGTATTGTTGTATTCAGTTTGCCAATATTTTGTTGAGAATATTTCACCTATGTTCATTGGAGATATTGGCCTGTAATTTTCCTTCTTTGTGTTGTCCTTGTCTGTTTTTGGAATCAGGGTGATGTTGGCTTCATAGAATGAGTTAGGAAGCATTCCATCTTCTTCGATATTTTGGAATAGTTTGAGAAGGATAGGTATTATATCTTCTTTGAATGTCTGGTAGAATCCTCCAGAGAAGCCATTTGGTTCTGGAATTTTTTTTCTTGAGGTTTTTGATTAGTGTTTCAATATCTTCACTCATTATTGCTCTACTCAGATTCTCTATTTTTTCTTGATTAAGTTTTGGGAGGTTGTATGAGTCTAAGAATTTATCCATTTCTTCTAGGTTATCTAACTTGTTGGCATATAGTTTTCCATAGTATTCTTTTATAATCCTTTGTATTTCTGTGCTATTCATTGTAATTGCTCCCTTTTCATTTCTAACTTTAGTTATCTGAGCTTTCTTATTTCTTAGTGAATCTAGCTAAAAGTTTGTCAATTTTGTTTATCTTCTTAAAGAACCAGCTGTTAGTTTCACTGATTCTTCATATTGTTTTTTAAGTCTCTGTTCCATTTATTTCTGCTCTAATTTTTATTACTTTCCTACTTTTGCTGACTTTGGGCTTTGTTCTTCTTTTTCTAGTTTATTAGGTGTAGTTTAACAATACTTATTAGAGATTTTTCTTGTTTGTTGCAGTGGGCCTGTATTGCTATAAATTTCCCTCTTAGAACTGCTTTTGCCACATGTCATAAGAGTTGATATCATGTATTTTCATTTGTCTGTAGGTATTTTTTAAATTTTTCCTTTGATTTTTTCATTGATCCAATGGTTGTTCTGCAGCATGTTGTTTAGTCTACACATACTTGTGACTCTCCCAGCATTTTTCTGTAGTTGATTTCTAGTTTCTTAACATTTTGTTCAGAAAGATGTTTGATATGATTTCAATCTTCTTAAGTTTATTGAGGCTTGCCTTGTTTCCCAAAATATGGCCTACTTTTTAAAATATTCCATGTGCACTTGAGAAGAATGTGTTTGCTGCTTTTGGATCGAATGTTCTATATATATCTATTAAGTCCATCTGGTCTGGTGTTTCATTTAAATCCTCTAGTCCTTGTTGACTTTCTGTCTGGATGATCTATCCAGTGATGTACGTGGGCTGTTGAAGTCCCCTACTATTATGTGTTCCTTTAGATTTCTCCCTTTAGGTCTGTTAGTAGTTGTTTTACATACTTTTTGTGCTCCTGGGTTAGGTGCATATATATTGATAAGTGTTATGTCCTCTTAGTGAATGTCCAATTTATCATTATGTAATGCCCATTTTTCTCTCACTGCCTTTTTTATCTTGAAGTCTGCTTTGTCTAAGTATGGCAACACCTGCTTTCTTTTGCTTGCTATTTGCTTGAAGTATCATCTTCCATCCCTTCACTCTGAGTCTGTGTTTGTCTTTAGAACTGAGATATGTTTCCTGGAGGCAGCATATTGTTGGGTCTTTTTTTATTTTTTAATCAACCCAGCCACTCTGTGACTTTTGATTGGAGAATTCAATCTATTTACATTTAGAGTGATGATTGATATATGAGGGTTTAATGCTGCCATTTTATCTTTTGTTTTCCAAGCTATATTTCCCTTGTTTCTTTTTCCCTTTTATTCCTCTCATTTCAATTTAGTGGTTTTCTGTGTAGGTCTTCTCTTTACTTGTGATTTGTGGCTCTGCTCTGATTTTTTGTTTATTTCTTACCATCAGGTTTGTATAAAAGATCTCAAAGATGAGACAGTCCATTTTCTGATAGCCTCTTATCTCCATTAGCCTAAGCAGGTTCCATTCCTTTCATCTTCCTCTTCTATGTTATTATTTTCACAAATTATTCTGCTTTGTGAGTTTGTGATTAGAATGAAGTGTTTATAGTTAATTTTGATGCTTTCCTTCCCTTTATCTTTATGTTATAATTGTCTGCTAACCTGTTCTGATACAGAGCTGAAATTTTCTGATTTTGTCTGTCTATTTATCTCCTTGCTTAAGTCTTCGCACTCCTTTGCCTTTTTGTTTCAGGTATGAGGGCATACTTGTTCATTTCTACAAGCATGTCTAGTGGTGATGTGTCCTTCAGCTTTTGTTTATCTGGGACAGCTTTTATTTCTCCATTCTAGCCAAAGGATAGTTTCACCAGACAGAGTATTCTTGGCTGAAAGTTTTTGTCTTCCAGTATTTTGAATATATTATTCCATTCTCTCCTATCCTGTAAGGTTTCTGCTGAAAAATCCGCTAAGAGCCTGAGCCTGATAGTGGTTCCTTTGTAGATTATTCTCTTTTGCCTTATTGCCCTTAATATATTTTTGTCATTGACTTTTGCCAGTTTTACTATCATATCCCTTGGAGACGGTATTTTTGCATTGATGTAGTTAGGAGTTCTATTTACTTCATAAACTTGTAAGTCCAGTTTGTTCCCCAGGTTTGGGAAGTTCTCAGCTATTATTTCTTTGAACAAGCTCTCTGCTCCTCACCCCCCACCCCCACCTTGGGACTACCTATAATCCTTATGTAGCATTTCCCAATTGAGTTAGACATTTCTTGAAGAATTTGTTTATTCTTTTAAACCCTTAGTTCTCTCTCTTCCTCCACTTGAAGCATTTCTACATTTCTATCCTCTAAATTACTAATTCTGTCCTCCATAATGTCAGCTCTGTTTTTTAAGGTTTCTAGATTTTTAAAAATCTCATTAATTATGTTTTTCATCTCCAGAGTTTCTGTTTGGGTTTTTTCTTTTTTTAGAGTTTCTATCTCTTTTGTGAAGAATTCCTTCTGCTGTTTAGTTTCATTCCATTTCATTTCATTGAACTATCTTTCTGAGTTTTCTTGTAACTCATTGAGTTTCTTTATGACATGTTGCTTCAGGATTGGTTTCTAGAGACTTGTCATTTTCCTTCTGCTCTGGATTGTTAATGTAGTTCTTCATGGTGTTTGATGAACTGATCCTTTATCAGGGCATAGCGGTAGTATCAAGTCACAGATTCTACCTGCCACTACTAGGGGAGGGGCAGAGTTGTCTTTTCTGAACCCATCATATCTGCTGAAAGTTGTGCTGACTGGACTCATCTGCATTTGCCTACTGGCCACAGTTGCTGGTGGGTCACATATGCACAATCAGGTGTTGTGGTATGGATCCACTGTCTTTGTTGGGGACCAGCCAAGCTGGTGTGCTGAGAAGGGAGGGGCACTTTCTTTCACATGAGTGTGGGCTTACACTATACTCACAGGCAATTTGCCTGGGCTGCTGTTTTTGGTGGGAGCACCCATGCAGTGGCTGAGCCATGCCACTCTGTGTGGAGTGTTCCTGCAGGCTTGGTTGTAACTCCAAAAGTAAAAGCATTCACATGCCAGCCTGCCTGCTACCATGCCTCCTCTTTCAGCCATGTGCTGGCTGCTGCATGAGGGCCTGTGTCTTAGATCATTGCTGCTGGGGAGGGACAGGGGATTTCTTTACTTCCTACCACCACTTCCCAGGGGTCCAGTACATGCACCTTCAGATGTATAGCTGTGTGGATCTCTCAGACATCCTATTGTGCTTTGTAGGGAAACCTCAGTTGGTTAATGAATATCTATTTGGGTGTATCTTAGCTGGGGGAGACTAAGGGAACAGCTCACTCCACTATGATGCTGACGTTACTTTCCTAAAGGAACTAATTTTAATCAGTTACTTTTCAGGCCTACAATATATGGACCCTGGAGTCAGATGCATCCATGTTGATAATTACACTACAGCCCTGTGCAACTTGTCTTATTTAACGTGGGATGTATGCCATAGATATGGAGAACAGATTGGTCATTACCACAGAGGAAGGGAATGGGGGCAAGGTGAAAGGGTAAGGGGTCAGATATGTATGGTGACAGATGGAAACTAGACTCTTGGTGGTGAACACGCAGTCTACACAGCAGTTGAAATATAATGATGTACACCTGAAATTTACATAATATTATAAACCAATATGACCTCAATTTAAAAATAAACAAATAAATAAATAAAAGTGGGATGTATGGATGATGAAAAAGCTTTCTTTACAGTGGACTTTGGTGTTTTCCAATCTAGACCATAAGAGGAGGTACAAAAACATGAGTAGGAAGAGATAAAATAGAAGAAAAATGTAATAAAAAATACTCTTAAGAAAAGAATTCCTGAAAATAACTTTGGAAGAAGTTATTTAACCAATCAAAACTACGCTTACCCATTAGTCACCTTTATAGCTCCTGGTTGTATGACAGACTTTTATATCCCATTTTTATCACCTTTTCCAAACTGTGGTTCCTTGGACAAGTGTAGGGACTCAATAAAGGTTGTATAAATTTGAGCAATCTACTTGAATTGATCAAGAATGTTTGACATACTTTAAAATGGAAATCAATATAAATTTATTTTTCATCACTAGTTACCACCTAGTTCCATTTATTAAATATTATCTCACTTCCTCATTGTTTAATGCTGTTTACTTTATCACTTATGGGTAGAGTCTTTCATATAAGTGAACTTTTCCTAGTTCTCTGCTTTTTCCTATAGCTCAGAATTTCTAGTTTTTCATCAAAGTCACCACAAAGTTCAAGTGTCTGGTATTGTAAATATGGGCCATTATAGACATAACTATTGCTTTATAATGTGCTTTAAAACTTGGAGCCTTAAGTTTGTTTCACTTAGAACACTTCTACTTCTTTCCACCGTACCAGGTGTCATTCGGAAATGCCTGGTCATTGCTGTTTTTCCTCCAGAACAATCACTGAGGATTGTACAGGAACTCCATTATCTTCCTCTGGTTTCCACAGACCGACATGAAACCATGCATTTCCCATTAGAAAAAAAAGATTCTCTTAGAAGAAGCCAAGTCTTTGACAGGACTAGATCCTTGGTAAGGACAAAAGCCCTAGCTCCTCCTAAATTTTCCTCAGATCATGCCCATGGTCTCACTCCCAGCCTAAAACCACCTCCCTTAGAAAATAAATTTAAACGCTTTATTCACTCATCAAAAAGTCAGGAAGCATCTACAACATAATAGATATTTTGCTAGATGCTGGGCACCCTCCTTAAAGACAACCTCTGTCTTTGAGGGAAAGAAAAACAAAACAGGCAATTGCAATATGGTGTCACAAGTACTAGGATGGGGGTAAGCATGAGGTGTTGTTGGAGAACAGAAGAAGGTCATCAATCTAGTCAAGGGGTGTATCAGTCACAGTTCTCTAGAAAAACAGAACCAGAAGCATACATACACACAAACACACTTACATACATGCATACATACGTACAAACACATATACATAAAAAGAAATTTATTTCAAGGAATTGGCTTATGAGATTGTGTAGCTGGCAAGACTGAAATTTGTAGGGGAGGCTGGTGGGGGTGATAAAAAAGTTTTGAGTGGTGATGATTACAGAACATTATGAATGCATTTACTGTCACTGAATTGTACACTTACAAATTGTTGAAATGCTAGCACAGGAGCAGATATGACAGAATGCATATTTGATTGAATAACTTGCTACTATAGACTAGCCAAATTGACACATAAAACTAACCATTACAAAAAGTATCTTTGGAAACTTCCACAGAAAGGTGACATCTGAGACCTGAAAAATATGTAACTGTTTCCTCAACTTTCTTCCTCTTGCTAGTCTCTTCTAATTCCTGCAAAGAACATATCTCTTTGCCCACATCCAAAGCCAAAACCCATATCAGAATTGACCCCATTGCCTTCTGCTCCTTCTCCACAACCATGCTTCAACAATCCTTCCTTCTCTTATGACTTCTTACCTCAGCCTGGAAAGCTGTTTCATCCTCAAATATCAGCTTTCAACTTCTCATCTCCCATTCCAGCTGCAGCCCAATCTCTATCCTTCTTGCCACCGAAACTCCTTGAAAAAGAAACTCATATTCCTACTTCTGTACACTTCACTTATTACTAAACACTTTATTCTATGGCACCTGCCTCTGCATTTCAACAGAATTCACTTTCTAGACCTGCACTGTACAATGTAGTAGCCACTAGTCACAAGTGGCTATTGAGGACTTGAAACTTATCTAATCTGAATTGAGATGTGCTGTAAGTATAAAATACACATAAGATTTTGATGACTTTAATACCAAAAGAAATTAAAATATCTCATTAATAATTTATATTGATCACACATTAAAATGATATTTTGGATTTATTAAGCTAAAAAATACCATTAAAATTCATTTTACATGTTTATTTCCATAAACGTATGATATGAAAAATGTGAAATTATGTGTCTTGCATTATATTTCAGTTGGACAGTGTTGCTCCAGATGATTTCCTACAATCTCCTAAGTATCTAATCCAACATCCTCTTTGATATTTCTTATCCCACTTTTACACTTGCACTTATTTTCTTCTGCTCCTCGTTTACTCCTCTGACATCATACGTTTCTTAGTCTCCCATTCTCTGTCCTTCTTCCCTTCTCTGTCTGAACCTTAAATGTGGGTGCTCCTGAGTCCATCCTTCACCCCTTTATCTTTATTGACCTCTGTCATTCTCCTTAGGTAGTTTTGTCTACACTCATGACTTAAACTATCTACCCACATTACAATTCCCAAACCTAGAATTCCAAAATCTCTGAGTGCTTCACCAATAGCCCATTACACTTTTCCATGTTTGTATCCTTGAGGCTTTTCAAACTTTACATGTCCCAAAGCAAACTCATTAGCTCCTTCTCTCCCCTATGGCTCCTCTTCCTATTTTTTTCCAAAACATACACTTTGAACACTCATTCAAAACATTTCCAACAGTCCTCTTTTATCTGTTCTACACATCAATTCCAAGTTTTGTCAGTTCCACCTCTGACATTATTCACAAACCTGACTCCCTTCCAGATCTTGTTCCTAGGCCCAAGTTCAGATGCCATCTGTGTACTTGCACAGGTAACCAGAGGTATGTATAGATGATGATAAATGAGTAGCACACATGTGAGAAGTCAATTAACATTGTTATCCATGACTTCCTTAGGGTAATGAGTGGCAAGACAGGAACTTGATTTTTTACTTCGGAAAGAAAAGGATTTTTAAAAAACTATGATTATGTTTATTTTTCAATGCCTCTTTGAAAACTAGTCCTAAAAATATTACAAACTGATAACAGCTTAATGGAGATAAATTAAAACAATGCTAAACTGAGGTAGAGTGAAAGAGAAAAACTGTTTCCTATTCTTATTGTAGTTTTACTATCAGAGCTAATCTATTAATAGCTAATTTTGAGTTATTCCTGAAGTTTTCTAAACATATGCATGGATGAATCGGTGTACAGTTTTTAAAATTTACATTATATACAGCATCATATTAAGTATGATATTAAATATTGTTCTACAACTACAACAGAATGTTTACTTTACAAAATCCAGGACAGAATGTTAAAGATAGGTCCCCATTCTACACACAATTCTGTCTCTAGGAATCATTTTTAAGTGCAAAAGTTCCAGGTACATATGTTCAGAATCATTAAAATAGTGAAAAACTAGAGCATATGCAAGTGTTCTTTAATGGACACTGGGGCAGGCAATCTTTAAGAGGATGTGGCAGAGCTAAATATGTTAGAAACAAAAATATACAGAATATATTGTTGAGTGAAAAATGTCTCTTCACAATTCTGTGTAGAGTATCATTGTGAAGGACTAAGGGAAAGGTTTGTGTTTTCTCAAAATTGTGTTGGAATCAGTTGGAGATAGATGACTCATGCTGAGATGAGTCAGACGATAGCAGCAAACTGTGAGTCTGGGGTTAGGCAGGACTGGATTTAATTTCAAGGAAACCTGATTTTTCCACTGGCTTTAAAGGTCATAGACTCTTGCAAACCAAAGAGGTGAACTGATTCTCACTTTCAATAGTTGGTCAACCCACTGTTTGACTTGCTTACATCGTTTATGGATGCTACATTGAGTGAGTGTACTCTATGCTTTGCCCATTCTTTCATTCAACAAATATTTATGGAGCCCATTCTGTGTTTCAAGCATGGTTTTGGTGCAGTGTACATAGAAGTAAAAAAAATCCCCATGTTCATAGTCTAGGGATATAATAGTGTTGATGGGGAAACAGACACATAAGCAAGATCAATGAGTTAAATACATAGTTGATTACATAAGGATGTAATTGGGGGAAAATGAAAGCAAGGAAGGAGGATGAAATGGATTTTAAGTTGGGACCCTATGGAAGTTCCAACTGAGAATCAGGTAATATTTAATTAAGAGAGATCAGTGGTGGCCTGGGGACTGGAGGGGATCAAGGTACAAAGTCATGAAGGAAGAGAGAACAGCAAGTAGAAAGGCCCTGAAGCTAAAGCATAGGGGAATTGTCTAAGGAACAGCAGAGAGGCCACTGGGATTAGAGAGAGGTGGAGAGGAAACCAAGAAGATGTGGGACAGATAAAAGAAGGGGAAGGTCCCATTGTAAAAATTTCAGCTGTTACTAAGAGAAAAATAGGAAACCAGTCAGAGTTTTAAGTGGCACGGTTTAATTTACCTTTAATGGAGTTACTCTGGGCCCCATGTTTCAGAAGGGACTGAAGAGGGAGGAGGGCAGGTGTGAGGCTGCTGCAGTCACCTGGAGGAGAGGCGATGGTGGCTTGGACCAGGGTAGTAGTGAGGAGGTGGTGAGAAGTGCCTGGATTTTGGACGTACTGTGAAGTTCCACAGAATGGGATTTGTTGAAAGGTTGGATTTAAAAAAATAAAAAATAGAGAGATCATAGGAGGATTCCAAGGTTTGGGCTAGAAATACTGAAGTTATGGCATTGCCATAAACTGATGTGGACAAAATTGGCAGAAGTACATGGTGTGTGTTGGGCGGGATGGATACCTGGATGATTCGAGGTAGGCGTGAAGGTGGGAGGGAGGCTGGGATTAGGAAGGTGACTCTCAAGTCTTCAGTGCAGGGATGTTATTTCAGCATGGAGATGACTGCAGAGATCAGTCCACAGAGACTGCAGAGAGTAAGTGGTAGTGATTGGGAGAGAAGGTAGGGGAGCCAGTCCTGAGGCCTCACTTGCTCATCGCCCACTGCCGTTGGGTTCTTTGAGGTGGGTGTGGGCCAGGGTAGGGTTTGGAGGGCACCACACCCGCTCTTCCTGCTTCCCTGACCATACCAAGTGTGAGCTGGCTGTGGCCCAGCCCTCCGGGGCCGATCCTGAAGAAGGCCAGCTCTCTGCTCTCTCCGCTTGTCTTGCATCACAGCTTCTCCCCCCTCGCATCCAGACCAAGCTGCAGGTGGGCCCTTGAGAACCTGATCTGGAAGCTAATCAGAGACAAATTGGAAAAGATAAGTCATAGTAGGAAACACAAGGATCATCTTGAAGATGATTATGTATCAATTTAAAATTTTTTGCTTGAATACTATTGCTAGTACTATAAAATCTACTAAACAAAACAAAACAAAAAAGAAAGTAAGGAAGTCATGGGGTCCGGAAAGCCCAGGGTCCCACACCGGAAAAGGCTGTAGTTATCCACAGGGGCCCAGGAACCAGGGCCTGAGAGCAGCTCGCTTAGAGCAGAGCCCTGAAGACTGCAGGAGCAATGCCAACACCATCAGGATGGATGGAGGAAGTGCCTGCAGTGCGAGAAAGTCCTGAGGAGGAACTTACAGCCAGGGAGAGTGTGGAGACAGAGGAGGAACATATGGAAAAATAGGCATTTAAATAAAAAAGCAATAACATTAAGGAAAACAAGACTTTGTGCAAGAAATCATAATAAACCATATGTAGCTACGAATACTATTTACAAGGTCATAATAGTATTTTAGGGGAGGAAGACATTTCCTCTACCCTCTCTGGGTTCTTCTGGCTGGAGAACGAATTAAATTCACATGAGACAGAATAGCAGGAGAAAATTAAACAAAGCTTTATAACATGTATACATGGGAGAGGCTCAGGCAAGCTGAGCAACTCGCCAAAATGGCTGAAGCCCCGACCTTAAATATCATCTTCAGCTAAAGACAAAGGAGGATGTTGGGGGTGGAGGGGGAGTCGACCATGGGAGATTACCCCACAAGTATAGTAAAGAAATGTAGATTTAAGTCCTTGCCTTTGGCATTGATTAAGCGTTTCTAGAGATAAGGTCATCCCTTCTTCCTGGTACAGAGAGGGAGACATCTTTACAGATGGAGATTTCCCTTACAAATGTAAATGTCTCCTTACAAAGGGCAAGTAAATTCTACTTTTCAGTTGCTTTCCTATCTGCAAAGTAACCAGCCCCAAATAATCCTCATGCCAAAGAGACATATCTTGGGGTGGCCAATTCAAGGCCCCCACAGTATCGACTTGAATACTGACCTAAAAAAACTATCTTACTGACCTGGGAGGATGCCAGGAGCAGGTGAGCTGGGGCAGAGGATGGAAGATGTTGGCTCACTTTTCCTTTGTGGAGCCCAGGGGGGATTGGTGTGCTCCCTTTTGTTTAGAGGCTTCTTTGAGAATTAATATTTTATTTCCCAAAAATATAAAAACCAAACCTCTATCCTTCTTAAGCTCTCAAGTTTTACTTTCAGAACTCAGTATCCTATTCATAAGCCTAGAAAGTTTTAACAATTAGGTTTAATGACCTCTGAATGACACAGGTCCCACTGACAAATTTAATTAACTAAACATCCTCGTAAATGGCAAAGAGCATTGCAAAGTACTTTAATAGTCTCAAATAACAAATAAGAGCTTCCCAATTAGTAAACAATTCCTATAAATCAAATAAATAAAACTTGTTAATGTGTTGGACCTGAAGTTCTCTTCAGGGATCCAATACTGAATATAAACTAAGATTTCATCTTAAAGCTGCACATCTAAATTCATTACTTAATTATATTTTTAAATGGCATTACAAAACTGTCTAACATGTTAAATATCTAAAATAGCACAGGAACATAAAATACCATGTTTATGGTATTCCTTTCTTTTTTAACCATTTTGAAGAATAAAATACAATAAACTGCTTGTATTAAAATGTGTACAATTTGACCTGTTTTGACATATAGACACATCCAGCAAAATCATCACTGTAATCAGGATAATGCAGCACACTTCCACCACCCCAGGGAGTTTCCTAGTGCTTCTTTCCAATCCCTTTCTTGCCTCCACCCCATCCCCAGGCAGCCACTCCCTGCTTTCTGTCACTATAGATTAGTTTGCGTAATCTAGGAATTTATGTGACAGGTTCTTTTTAAACACAATCACAAATAGTATGGTTTTAATTCTCTTAAATATTTCTATACCAAATTCTGAAGCTTCAAGGAAGTAAAAGGTATCTACACACACACATAAATGACAATAACATGCCCAGAACGACAAGTGTCCTCTGATGCCAACCAGGAACGATGACATCGTCCTGTGTCATTTTGGTGTAAGAAACAGGGTTCCGACTGGAGATTTTCATAGGGAGGGCTCCTGGAATGAATGCTTGTTGGTAATCCTGATGGGACCTCAAATTTCAATTTTTAGTGGCTATGTCAGTGACCCCATAACCTCCAGAGGGGACAGGTGTGGAGTCCAGACATTTGGGTTTCAGTTATACACTCACCTAATTATTCTGCTTACCCACAGAAGCTTGAAATTCCATCTTGAGATTCTTTGAATGGATTTTGTCCTTCTTTGGCTCTTAATTCGTATTCTGCTTAGATCTCAAGACGTTTGACCCTCTCAGACATTTGCAAATTTCTCACACGCTTCTTTGGCCTAGGGCTCCCACAGAGGATACAAGGATGAGTCTGACTGAATTCCAGGGATCTCTCAATGCTGTGTCTGGGCATGACACCCCAACTACTGATGTGAGCACTATATAGCTTCATCTTCCTGAGCGGCAGTTAATAGGTAATGCTTTAACCTGGACAGAAAAATCAAGAAATGGAAATATAATTATGCTATTTACAGAATTAAGGCATCAAACTGTTTCAAAGGATTCCCCTTCTGGTGTCCAGAGCACATGGACCATCTGCTCAACTGTCTGACAGGTTAAGAAGCTGGATATGTGGTGGCCTCGTGGGGAACTTAACAGTCAGGGTTCAGGAGGAAGTGGGGGACTTACTTTAGCCCTTGAATATCTTGTTTATTTGAGTTTGTTTTTGAATTATTTTTATTGAGGTAATTGATTTATGTTATATAAATTTCAGGTGTACATCATTATATTTCAACTTCTGCATAGACTACATCGTGCTGATCACCAAGTCTTGTTTCCATCTGTCACTGTACAAATGTGCCCCAGTTTTTGCTTTTTCAATGTATTTAATTGTATTTTCCATTAAAAAGTTATTCCAGAGCCAGTCCTGATGGTCTAGTGGTTAAAGGAACATGCTGTCACTGCTTTGGTCGCCTGAGTTTGTTTCCCAGTGGCAGAACCACACCACCCTCTGTCAGTTGCCATGCTGTGGTGGGAGTTCTCATAGAAGAACTAGGACTTACAACTAGGATACACAACCATGCACTGGGGCTTTGAGGAGAGGGGAAAAAAAGTTATTCCAGCCTCCCAGGAATGCCAAACTGGTCCCGTCAGAACTGCCTGAAAGGCACCTGAGTCTCTGCAAATATCACTTTGCTCCTCTGAATGATATTGTCCTGATGTCAGATCTTCCTTATTTCCCTGAGTCCACACTTAAGGTTGCCGCAGCTTCCCAGATGGTAGCCTTAAGCTGGGAGCTCCACCCCTCCTTTCTAGCATGTTGGGGAAAGGGCAGGTCCAAACACAAAGGTGCTCCAAGAGCTTCCCAGGAGCGCACCCCAGTGCATCTGTGCAATCTGGGGAGGAAATCGAGGCTGCCAGGTTTGGGGGGCGAGGCCTTGAATCCAATGGGAAGGCCCGGATGGGGAAGGGCTTACCAAAAACCCTCGAAATAAGGTCCAGGCTGGGACGCTGATGCCACAGCCCGTCCCAATAGCACCCTTGGGGTTTGCAACTGTACTGCGCTCCCTGCGGGGCCCACCAAAGCATGGCTACTCCCAAGCAGCTTCTGATGCTGTGCAGCTGGAGCAATGAGAAGGGATGCTATTTGAAGTGCTGGGTAACCTCACCAAGCAGCCCTACTGGTGCCACTCTGAGTACCTGAAGAGTCCAAAAGCAGTTCATCTCGAGTCATGGCTGGTGGAAGCAACCTTTGGTGAGTGGGCCTGAGAGGGGCAGCTGATGTGGCCTCCTTCCTACCCTATCCCCAAGACTGGCCCGGTACCTTGGCAAGCCTGTCTTGTGGCCCTGGCCCCAATCCAGGCCCCCTCCGTACCCCCACCTCCTCCCATTGCCTTCCCCTCCCAAGTCCCACCCCTCACGGCCTCTTTGTTTCCTGCGCAGGCCAGGGCTGAGAGCACACCCTGCACATCAAGTGTGTGTCACAGACCCTGCTTCACCTTAATCAGTGGGACCCAAAAGGTGAGGCTGAGATCTTGATATTTGGTTGTCCTGATTACCAGAAGGATGTATCCAAGATGATCATGAACTAGGCTATCATGCCAACTCCGGGCACAAAGTGTTACTGAACCAGGTTCCTTTTTTGCCTGGCGCCCAGAAAGCCAAACACTGAGACCACAAGATTGCAGCAAAAAGATGGTTTAATCAAGAGGCAGCTAAGTGAGGAAAGGGGATTTCCAGGCTCAATGAAGGCCCCTGACTAGGAGGCAGGGGACCAGCAGCCCCTGATGCCATCTGGGAGGGGCAACCCGGCACTTGCCCACCACCACCCAGGGCCGGGCTACCACGTATGGAGGCATTTCGGCCGGGGGGAGACAGGGGCTCCCACTTTAACGTTGCCTCTATCTGAAGCCCTATTCTTCGAGGTCCTGCTCCTGCTTCAGAAGTTGGGGAAAGAAAGGTGTGGGTTGTTCTTCAACCCCACTCCATGTTAAATGTTTGCAAATGTGAATATAAAGAATTCTAATAAAGAGCTGACAAATAAAAATGGCAAGTAATAGGATATATTGGAATATACAAAGAAGCCATTTGGTGTAAACCTAATTCGGCCTGACCTTGTCTTTCCAAAAGGGCCTGACCGAGGCTCGTTGAGCATGCATTATATATCTGCTTTAGAGATTTCCTATGGCAAGAGCAAAAGGCCCTTGAGATAAAGGTGCAACTTCCCTCACCCTCCCCACGTTGGAGTCTCCTTAAGGATTAAGTATCTTTCCTTAGGCTAGGAACTGATTATTGCTGTGCTCACCTGTGACCGCCCAGCTTGAGACAATAGACTTGCCTCCTGCTATGCCCTCCAAGATAGCAGACCCACTACCTGCTGTGTCCATCAAGCGCTGTGCTGACAGGGCAATCTTGTGACTATTGTGGGAGGGACATTTCAATCATATGTGAAACACGCTGTTTGAGGGCATATAACCACACTGTGTACCCCCACTTCTTTGGAGTGCTTTGTTGCTTTGTGGAAAGACTCTCCCGGGTTATAATCCTAAAATTTAAGGTCAGAATAAACTCACCCAAATTTTCATTTATAGATTGGTTATGGATTATTTTCATCAACAGTTCTTGGCGTAGTCGTGGCAGGATTTCAGAGGAACCCACCGGAGGCCACCTGGAATCTACACTGAACAGGCATTCAGTACCAATAAGGGCCCATTGAGCCCCCCGTGATGAGGATTTTAGGTTGGTTACTTTTAAGACTGCAGATGAGAAGCAGGCTCTGAGGACTGGAATTTTGCTTGCCCTTTTGAGAGACATTTGCATTTGTGAAGGAAGGGGGGATGACCTTGTAGGGACGTGAAATTGGCCACCCCAGGATGTGTCTCTTTGGTATCGGGATTGTTTGGGGCTGATTGCTTTTGATAACAGGGACAGGGAAGGAGGCTCTGGGGAATGGAACTTGCCCTTGTTGGGACATATTTACATTGGTAAGGTAAATCTCTATCTGTAAAAGGTGCCTCCCTCTCTGTACAAGGAAGAAGAAGAGAGATGACCTTATCCTTAGAAACTCTTAATGGGGAAGGCAAGAACTTAAGTGGGTTGCTGTCTGGCAATCTCACGTAACTGATTTAGGGTGGTGGCTTCTAACCTTTCTAACCTTTACTTAATCCGATTTGATTCTTGTCTAAAAGTCATGGGATCACCCAATGACCAGACCCCACCTGTACTGTTACCATTTTAACTTTTTTTCATGTTCCTTCCTTTGTCTTGTGAAGAGATAACTCACGTACCCATGCCTTATAAAATTAGCCCTAACCCTCAACTCAGGGCAGCAGCAGGAGCTCTGACTGCCCGTGGGTCTTGTTCCCATGCCAGCGGGGGCAGCAGAAGCGGCAGCAGAAGCTCTGACTGCCCATGGGTCCTGTCCCCATGATATTCTATACTATTCTCTAAATAAAAGAGCCTACTGCCAGATCTTAAGAGTCTAAGAAATCTTTCTTTAGACTCCTCGGCTCACCAACCCCGCATCACCCCAGATCACTGCATTCTTCAGATGACCTTGGTGAGTTCTCCTGAAACCCGGAAACTCCTTATTTTAAGTTGATGGTCCAAGAGTTTATATGAGCTGGGTAAGGTCTTAAGACTAGAGGTTTTGAGGGGTACCAGTACATTTCCTAGGTGGAGAAAAACCTAGAGAGAATTCCTAAGCTGCAAGAGCTTAGAGGAGCTTGGAGTGAGCTGGATTGGTTGTCCTTTTAATTTGGCTTTAAATTGGAAAGAATTGTATTTATAAGGTCTGAACAAACTGCTTAATAGAGAAATGAGAGACTGAACGTGTTCAGCTCTGAAGAAAAGGGACATTTGCTCCTCCCGGCCTTTACCAAAAGGCACCCTTAGGTGACTCAGGACCTCAGCAGGAGCGTCAGAGGATCAATCCTCGCTACGTGCAGAGGTCCCATAGGGAACTCCAATCTCATTCACGGTAATTAATTACAGGCTCGTCTGGGGATGCGCACATAAGGGCTGGTCACCCCCGCGCTCTGAGCTCCCACGGTGGTATTAGGCGGCCGGAGGGAAAAACCGAGGCACGTAAGAGAGTGTTTACAACCTTTCTATAGGGAGTAACACTCACAAGTGATGCGGGGTCGGTGAACCGAGGAGTCGAAAGAAAGATTTCTTGGACTCTCAAGATCTGGCAGGAGTGCTCTTTTATTTAGAGAATAGTGTAACATGGGGACAGGACCCATGGGCAGTCAGAGCTTCTGCTGCTGCTGCCTCTGCGCCCCCGCTGGCATGGGGACAGGGCCCATGGGCAGAGCTTCTGCTGCCGCTGCTTCTGCTGCCCCCACTGGCATGGGGACAGAGCCCATGGGCAGGCAGAGCTTCTGCTGCCGCTGCTTCTGCTGCCCCCACTGGCATGGGGACAGGACCCATGGGCAAGCAGAGCTGGTGCGTGGGGACAGGACCCACGGGCAGACAGAGCTCCTGCTGCTGCCCCGAGTTGTGGGTTAGGGCTAAATTTAAGGCATAGGTATATGATTCATCTCTTTACAAGACAAAGGAAAGAACATGAAAAAAAGTTAAAATGGTATCAGTGCAGGTGGGGTCTGGTCATTGGGTGATCCCATGACTTTTAGACAAGAATCAAATCGGATTAAGTAAAGGTTAGAAAGGTTAGACGCCACCACCCTAAACCAGTTACATGAGATTGCCAGACAGCAACCCACTTAAGTTCTTGCCTTCCCCATTAAGAGCTTCTAGGGACAAGGTCATCTCTCCTCTTCTTCCTGGTACAGAGAGGGAGGCACCTTTTACAGATAGAGATTTACCTTACAAATGTAAATGTGTCCCAACAAGGGCAAGTTCCATTCCCCAGAGCCTCCTTCCCTGTCCCAGTTTATCGAAAGCAATCAGCCCAAACAATCCGATGCCAAAGAGACATAACTTGGGGTGGCCAATTTCAGGTCCCTACAAGGTCATCCCCCCTTCCTTCACAAGTGCAAATGTCTCAAAAGGGCAAGCAAAATTCCAGTCCTTGGAGCCTGCTTCTCATCTGCAGTTTTAAAAGTAACCAGCCTAAAAATCCTCATCATAAACTGTTTTAAAATTAAGCAGCCTAAAAATCCTCATCAACAAGCAGCACACTTCTGACCCACTACACTGTTCTTACAAGTTGTTCAGACTTGATTTAAAAAAAAACAACAGACAAGAAAAAGAAAATGGGAAAACCGTGCTTTTAAAGCCGGCCAGTTCCCGGATGGACAACCTCCCAATGGAACTCCAGCTGGTTTCCTGTATGGAAACAATGCTTGCAAGTATCTAACAAAATGGGAAGGACTAACTAAGAATGACTTAAGTGGCCAAAGTGGGGAACGTTTGATATCTCAAAGCTACTGTATTTGCGCGCACAAGTGGAAAGAGTAGGCTCTAAAACTAAAGCAAAAGAATGGGAAGCTTATTATGATTGGCATTTAGAGGCTTCAAAATGTAATAATGATGAAGTGAATTCTTTACAGGAGACTAACCGTAAATTGGCAGAGACTGTATCTGAATTTAAAAAGGATAAGAAGCCAGAAACCGGATAAGAAGCCAGAAACCATCCCACCCTGTTTATCCCTTCCATCTCCTCTGCAGCTGCCTTTGAAATCTCAGAGCTCATCTCCTTCTTTTCTAAAGAGCTCTATTCCATTGACTAAAAGTAAGCGCTTACAAAAGGTTTTTCTGAATAGAACTAACCCAAATGTCTTCATCTCTCTTAGAGTTACAATGGCCATTTTCGCCTCCTTTTGAGCTTTGCAACCGGGAAACAAAGAAATCTTTAAGGAGTAAAAGGCTCCACCCCTGGGATCCCCAATTTTGGGTTTCTGGGCCTGATCACCCCAGCAACCCTAAGTGGGGTACCCTCTCTTGACAGTTGACTCATTGAGTATTTTAGTCACCTACTGAGTCAGTTATAACGGTAGGAGACCTGTGATTTATTCTGTGAACTGGTCCTGTCCTGCTGGGGTTGTGTGCCCAGCATAGGAACTGTTGTGTGACTGTTAATCTTGATAACCCTCTGGAAGAGGCCATGAGGGAGAGGTCTGATCTCTTCTTTTCTTTGTCTGTTTTGCTCATCATCTCTTCTGTTGTCACCAAGTCGAGGTTAAGTTCAGGCTGGACCTGATCAGAACCTGGACCTTCTCTAAAATCGAAAACTTGAGGGGTTTCTCTGTGCCTTTATGATACAGTTGGACAGGTAGATCAACCTAGAACGTCATTCAAGTTACAATCCAGTTTTTGGGAAATCAAAAGCAACTGTCCTTAGAAAATCCTTGCAAGACTGGAAATACAGCTCTAGAGGCAGTTCAGATTCCACCTAGTGCCTTTATCTTGAAAAGGATTATCATCTCCCCTCTCCAGGAACTACTACCTGGTCCATCACTAATTCCTAAGACTGAAGGAAAAAAAAAGGGGGGGGAGGAAAAAACAGCTTCCAAATTCTTTTTGGTAGCAATCTTGAGTTCTGCTAAGTTAAGTGATAAAAATCTGAGTATCTGGGTAATTTTTGGATTGGATAGAACAAATGTTGCTAAACATCTAAGTTTATCTACTTTTGGTTTTATTGCAGAGATGCTAAAAGTCTTTGGGTCTTTTGCTGTAAAGTGACATGTTCCTAGACATTATGAAGTGTTTAGAATGCTGATATAAAAGAATTCATAATTGCTTACCTTTTGTCTGTTAACGGTTAAAAGTTCTAATTAACATATATAATTAAAGCCATTGGAAATTAATAAGGAAAACAGCTCTGCCTTCGAGGAAATTTAAAATGTAAGTTTTCAGTAAAGAAGGTATAAAGAATGGAAATATTTTTGTTTGGTTGGTTAAGAAAGATAAATTTGTCCTAATGTACTAGAAGGGAAGAAAGAGAGCATGGGACAAATTCTGAAGGCAAAAAGAAAGTTGTAGAAGGTTTGTGTGAAAGAAATTCAGAAAAGAGTTTTATACCTGGTCAAGTTGGTTAAGATTGAAATGAATCTAATTAAGTAAATGGGCTTTAATATGAAAAAAGTAAACTGGTACAAAAGTTAGAATTTGGCTCTCTCTCTTAAAAGGATAATTTTCTTAAACTCTTAGTCTGCTCTCGATAACGAGATTATAAAAGGTTTTTCCTTCTGAGTAAGTTTACACAAGATCTATGTTTTGTTGTATCTATGTTTATGTTTCCTAGGTGCAAAAGACAGAGGTCTCTCTATTAAGGTTTTTTTTTGCTGTTGATACCTAAGCATTGTTTCACAGTGAGCATTGTTTAAATAAGTGTTTTAAAAACCTTTTGATATTTTTGACAAGCTTCTCTCTCAAAAAAAAAAATTCAAGTCCTAAATAAAGGTTTTCCTTTGACCTGAATGAAGGAAGAGAATTTCTCTGAGGATTTTCAGAGGGCCCCTGAGACTTCACAGAGAAATTTGCTCTCTCTTCCTATAAGGCGGAAGATTCTAAACTAATTAGGCTTATTGGTCTGTTAAATTACATTGGAAGCATTGTCAGATAAGTGATGATAATCTTTCTTAGTTGGTATTATGTGGGTAAATGTTATTGATATAAGTGTTTTGAAAATTATATAACATTCCTAAAATTCTGATCTGTCCTGGTTATCAGTCATAATTCTAATTATTAGTTTAAGTTGTTGTATATTGCAGAAATAACCAAGTTTCTCTCTCAATTGTCATTTTTAAGTCTTTTTGTTGTTTTCAGTCAGTTTTACTCTGATACTTTATGCTTTTACAAATATGTCTCATCTTCAGAGGGATTCATGGAAAAGACTCTGACACTTACTCTGGAACACAGTTTTCTGATAAACTTTCAGATCATAGAACTGAACTCTGGGTAAGAAATTACAGAAATCTAATGGAGAAACTGATGACCTCATAAAACTGCTAACAGAAGATTAAGAACCTGTTATGCAGGAGTGGATGAACTGAGGATGATTATAACTTTTGTTTACGACTTTTGTTTGAAATATTGTTTTTGATGTGTTGTTTTGTTTTCTCAGATTTAAGGAAACCTTTTCTCTTTTGCTAACTATGACTTAGAGCAATTAGTGAAATTAGACCTTATGAGCAAAACTGAAACCTTTATCTTTTTCTCCCTACCTGATCCCTCCAGAATTTGGAAACTCTTTGTGAGTGAGTATGGTTATTTCGTGGCAATATAGTTATTTGCATAAGTTCAATAAGAATCTGTTCTCCTTATAACAGGACACATTTGTTATCTTACCAAAACTTTGACTGGAATGTCATGTTTGAGAGAAAGATACAGACTCAGATATGACAATACTGCCTTTGAGGAATAAGGTTAACTTTCTGGAAATAAAGCCACTTGGAAATATGGGCCTGGTACCTTGCTTTACAGAGAGATTCCAGCAATCTTACCTGGTAAGTAAGGAAACTTGCTTATCTGGCAGATGCAATGAACCTCGAAATATTCTGGGAAACCTCAAGAAAGGAGAGTAATTCACCCAAATCTAAGGTATTGCAGGCAAGACCTGATGGCACAAATCCTTGGCTTGGCTTTTCTGGCCTCAAGAAGTCTTTAAAGTTCAATCTGAGATTCCTCATAAAAAATTCCAGCAAAAGCAGGTTTAAGAGCCTATATGATCAATTGCTATTCTTGCTGCACTTATGTAAATAATTGGGCCAAGTTTATTGAAACTAAACTTATATTGCAAACCAATTAGTCTTAATTTGACTATCTTTGGTAAAATGAGGGTGATTTTAGAGAGAAGAATTATGTTTCAGTGAAAAACTATAATACGCATTTGTGGATATTAGATCCTAGTTCTGTTAATTATCTTTGAGGCTTTTTCTACCTGTGAACTGAACAGGATCCTGAATTCTTCTACTGAAATATCTGGTTACAAACCTCCAAACTAATGTTTTCAATTTTTACCTCATTTTCATTTGGAGTCATTGAGAATTGAACATGCTTTTTCCTGAAACCTTGCAAACTGAAGCTGAACGACTTGATAGAAACTTAAGAGAGATTCCTATCTGTTGCTGTGTAAGCTGTAAGCCACTCAAAAACATACCTGAATGTCCAATGACATCATCAGAGACCTTTCAAGCTGCAAAAAGATGCTTTGACTCTGACATCTAGAAGTCTTCTTGACTGCCTGCCCCCTGGACGCAGGAACTACTTTATAATTTGCTCCAACCATTAACCTTGTTACCTTGCTTCCGATATCACAAGGGAGAAAAGACCACGACTGCATTCTATTGTTTAATTTGGTTTACAAATGAGTCTTACTTAAATGATAAGTGAGGATGTTACGCTGTCTAGCCTCAAGAATGCCTGCTACTTTCTGTTCACTCTGCTAACCCAGTAAAAGATTTCCTTCTACAGGCTCAAGAAATTGCCACGGAACAAGAGAAACATATATGGCAGTCAAAAGGGGGAATTTTTGACACCCCCTCGCAGATGTGGTTTGGGCCCAATAAGAAACCCACTCCGTGGGTCACAAGGCCACTTTCCCCTTCCTAAGGGACCCTTTGAGGTATGTCAATTGGACTTTGTCCAAATGCCACCATCTCAAGGATATAAATACATCTTGGTAATGCTTTGCATGCTTTCACATTGAATTGAGGCCTTTCCTTGCAGAAGAGCAACGGCTTTAACAGTAGGTAAATTACTATTAGAGAGAATAATTCCTGTTTGAGGAATTCCTCCTGAGTTACACAGTGACTGGGGAACTCAAATCTGTTTGTAATGTTTGGCCAATATTGCAGCATTTCCACTGCACTTACCATCCCCGATCCTCAGGATTGGTAAAACTAATGGCACAACTAGAACTTAATTGGCAAGCTTTCAGAAGCATTTACTCTCTCACGGCCAAAATCTCTTGTGCTAGTGCTCCTTAATCTTAGATCTATACTTTTTGTGAACATCGGCTGTCTCATTTTGAAATAATAAAACAGCCTATGCAATTAGATGAAGAAATATATGAACAGTTTTTCTTAAGGGATATATGACATTGTTGTCACGGTCTTATTGAGGTACTTAAAGTAAAATGAAAGATTGGTAGCTGATTCTTTCACAGAGCTCCCAGAACTTAAGGATCTTGGACTGTAATCTGAAGAATTTATTTATTGAAAGAGACATCAAATAAGACTGTTTGCAGCCCAGTTGGAAAGGACCACACCAGGAGGAGAAGACAACATCTGTTGTAGACAGCTGTCCCAAGACTCCGGACCAGGCCTGTATTCCCAACCTCATATCTCATTTAAACCTTTGTTATGCTTAAACTGTATATCTATTTTATAATGTGTTTGAAATGCTATCATACTTAAAGTGATTAATTTGGAACAGACTGGTCTTGAAGGCCAGGAATTTATCGAGTGACTCCTAATGGAACTCAATGGTTATGTGGAACAAATCTTTGGCCTTGGCTACTGCCTGGATGGCTAAAACACTTCACCCTGAGTTTCCTTTAAAAGCAGGGAAGGAGTCAGGCTGAGTTAAAACCTGTTGTCAGTCTCCCTGTCTTTAAGGCCAGATGGGCTTGTTCAGTGTTACACTGGTATGGCTATATTTGCTCCTTCTTTGGAGCTAAAAGATGGCATTATTACATATGGAATCTCTGACTAAATTTACTCAAGAAGCCCTTAATGATAGTCAAGCAGGAATGACCTTATTAAATACTGAAATGTCTTTAATGAGAAGGGCTGCCCTTCAAACAGAATGGCTTTAGATATTCTTACTGCATCCCAAGGTGGTACATATACAATCAGACTGGATGCTGTGCTTTTATACGTGATGAATCTTCCAATGTGTCATCTCTGCTAAAACACGTGAAGAAGCAAGTGGATGCCTTATGCGATCCGACACCCAGGCTTGAATTGTTTGGTTAGCTCCTTTCCGGTATCAGTTCCCTTTTCCGATCCAGATTGGAATTCCTGTTTCTATTAATTATTGGAATCATTGTACTGGTCATAATATTCAAAGTAATTGTTGTTTTCTTTACTCAGTGTTGTAAGAGTAGCATACAAACTAGAGTAATGATTGCTTGATGGCTTGAGATGGTTGATCTGTCTTATAACCCTGGACAAATTTCCTTTCTGATAGAGACTATGACTAAGAATTCATTTCAGACTAATCTTTTTAAAAATGCTGAGTTATTATTGTTACTGTACTTGTTCTATAATCATATACAATGTAAATGTGAAGTGTCATAGAAAAGCACATATACAATGTTTGCGCAACCATGTAAAGTTAGTTGGAAATTACATGACATATGAAATTCTTCCTCTGTTAATATATATAACTCTATGCGTGTCCACTATTTCCCCCAACGTGGACGACTAGGCAAATAAATGAAATACAAGCCTAACACTGAGGGACATGATGGACCCAGGGCAGGCAGTAACCACCCTGGCGCCGAGGGACAATATTTTGATCATAATGCTTTCTAGCGAAAGATTAGAGATCAAAAGGGGAAAATGACAAATAAAAACGGCAAGTAATAGGATATATTGGAATATACGAGGAAGCCATTTGGTGTAAACCTAATTCGGCCTGACCTTGTCTTTCCAAAAGGGCCTGACCGAGGCTCCTTGAGCACGCATTGTATATCTGCTTTAGAGAGTCCCTATGGCAAGAGCAAAAGGCCCTTGAGATAAAGGTGCAACTTCCCTCACCCTCCCCACGTTGGCGTCTCCTTAAGGATTAAGTATCTTTCCTTAGGCTAGGAACTGATTATTGCTGTGCTCACCTGTGACCGCCCAGCTTGAGACAATAGACTTGCCTCCTGCTACACCCTCCAAGATAGCAGACCCACTACCTGCTGTGTCCATCAAGCGCTGTGCCGACAGGACAATCTTGTGACTATTGTGGGAGGGACATTTCAATCATATGTGAAACACCCTCTTTGAGGGTAACCACACTGTGTACCCCCACTTCTTTGGAGTGCTTTGTTGCTTTGTGGAAAGACTCTCCCGGGTTATAATCCTAAGATTTAAGCCCAGAATAAACTCACCCAAATTTTCATTTATAGATTGGTTACGGATTATTTTCGTTGACAGAGCTGAATCTCCTTAATGAAGAATCGAGTTTCCCTAATGTCTGCTAACTGGCAGTAGAATGGGAGGGAGAGGCACATTGCTTCAGCAGCCAGCATCTGCTCTAGGCTAATTTCTACCCAGATGCAGGTGAGATTGCTAGGATTTCTAGCTGATCCCAGGCTGGCGTTTTCCCGCCACAGACAGGTAATTCCCTTGTGCTTTTTAACTGCACACATCTAGCTCCACCAGGTGAGGGGCTGGCCCCGTGGCCGACTGGTTAAGTTCGTGCGCCCTGCTTTGGTGGTCCCGGGTTTCAGCGGTTCAGATCCTAGGCACAGACATGGCACTGCTCATCAGGCCATGCTGAGCTGGCGTCCCACATAGCACAACCAGAAGGACCCACAACTAAATATACAACTATGTACTGAGGTGCTTTGGGGAGAAAAAAAAAAAAGATTGGCCCCACCAGGTGAGAGGGCTCTCCAGCCCATCAAGTGGTCCTCATCGGGAAACCTCCAAGCCTGTGGTGTTTCTACTCAAGGTGATGTGGGATGCGAACATGTGGTTCTCACCCGGCCTCAGAGCTGGATGTACTGTGGCGCTGCAAGCAGCAACCCACGGGAGGAGGGGGAAACTGGGAGAAAGACCCAGGACTACCCTGCTGTCCTCCTCAAATCTTCCCCAGGTCACTGACCTTCAGTGAGGTTTGACATGAGCAGCCATGTGGCTGGGTGTTTAAGTTCGCACACTCTGCTTCAGTGGCCCAGGGTTCTCCGGTTTGGATCCTGGGTGTGGACCTAAACACCACTCGCTCATCAAGCCATGCTGTGGCGGTGCCCCACATAGAAGAACTAGAATGACCTAAAACTAAGATATACAATTATGTACTGGGGCTTTAGGGATGAAAAGAAAAAGAAGAAGATTGGCAACAGATGTTAGCTCAGGGCCAATCTTCCTCAACAACAACAAAGTAAAAGGTAGGAATAAGGGGGAAGTCACACAAAGAAGAATAATTTAACTACACACAATTAAAATTTTTCATATGTAAAAAATTTGAGAAGCAAAGGGGTGGAAAACATTGGTTATAATGGACAATTATTTGTTACAAAAGCTTATGGAGATGACAAAAATCCTTATCTTCAGAGCTGAAAGAAGTAATGGTAAGAATGAATAAAGAAAAATGTAAAGGCATTTTACAAAAATGTGAAGCAAAGTAGGAAAACCTTCATTATCATTTACAATCAAACAAGCACATTTTAAAAGACTTGTCTATATGTGTGTTTAAAACCCTCGCAAACAGCTAGAATCTGTTACTGCTAAGGGGTGAAGAGACCACATGAGTTAAATCAACTCCAACGTTGTGTCTGAAGCCACACAGCTCTTAGCAACCTCTACCCAAAGAATTCTGCTTCCTGAAAGTGGAAGTAGCAAGGGGTCTGAGCTGTTTTGCACAAACTGCCCACAGCATTGTAATGGGTAACGGGAAAACCACCCAGCCCTGCAGGCCTGAGGGGAAAAGGAGACGGGGGCTTGGCAGTAGGACCCCTTCCTATTGCCAAGCTGCTCGCGACACCGATTCTCTTCTGGTGAATGCAAGCAGCAGCAGAATTACTGCCAGCAGCCTCAGCTTGCATGTTGGAACACCCGCCTGTGCACACAAAAAGGGGCTCCACTCCAAGAAGAAAAGGCACACTCACGCTACTCAGGGGCAAACCATCGGCTTCAGAAGTGTGGGCCCCAGAGGAGAAGCACTGATATTCACCACAAGCTTGTTAGATGCGCAAATTCACGAGCCCAGTGTACAGAATCAGAATCACCAGACCAGCAGCCTAGGAAACTGTGTTTTAGCAAGCTCTGAAGGTGCTTCTTGCACATTTTTAGTCTGGGAACAAATGATGCAAAAAACCCAAAGCAGACTGACCCTGCATTTCTGCCCCCATACCTGAGGGCCTCACTCTGACCATAAAATCGTAAAGGGGTTAGGAGTTTCAAAACAGTAGAAACTAAGAAAAAGAAATCAAACCACTGCCTATCAGCACCCGTCACATCAGGACATGCACCAACAGATCAATCTTTTATAAACCTGGTTAATTTTAAGTGAACAAAAATGTTTATGCCATTGAGCAAAAATGAAATTCATTTCTTTACTAGAATGGCACTACAAACTCATGTTCGCATCAAAACAATCAAACCACTGCCGAAGAGACACAGGAAAAAAGGCTAGGGAGATCACGTATGCTTGCTTCTCTAAGCTGACTGGCAGAAGCAGGTTTGTTCCCACAAGGCTCCCGGCAGGGCTCAGGCGACAGGATGCGCGGGAGGCTGCGGCCGAGGCGCCCGGGCCTTCAAGAACGCCTCCAGCTGCTCCATCTTCTCCCCTGGAGGAGGGAAAGCGCTCGGGGCTGTCCATCCCTCCGTCCTTGGGGCAGAGGGGGCGGGGGAGCCGCAGCACGCTCCCTCAGGGCGGAGGCTCGAACCCGGGGTCTGGACACCGCGGCCTAAGCAAGCTGAGGCTGGCCGGGGCGGCGCGGGGCCCGAGCGCGCGCGGTCCCGGCGCAGGTGCCCGAGGGCCCTCTCGGCCTCCGCTTGCCCAGGGCCGCCCAGCGGCGGCGCGCCGCGCCCGGAGCTGGAAGCCGCGGGAAGCTCCGGGCGACTCCGAGAGGACGTTGGGAAGCCAGGTGCGGCCCAGCGGCCGGCCCGCGGCGCCCCCCTCCCGAAGGGCTCACGGACCCTCACCTCGGGTGCGCCGTTCCCGGTGCCAGGCCGCGAGGCTCTGCAGCACTCCCTTCACCCGATTTTGTCCGTGGGGCTGTCCAAAGACGGTGACTTCGACCGCGCTGCCGGGCTCGACCGCGCGCGCCGTCAGCAGCGCCTGGCTCCTCCACTCCGTCTCGGGGACGGCGGCTCGGTCGGGGCCTAGGCGAGAAGAGAGCGCCGCTGAGGGGCGCGCGGAAGGGCGAGGGGAGCCGGCCCGGCGCCGGGGAAGGCTGGCGGGGCGGGAAGAGCTGCAAGCTGCGCCCCGGGGCTGCACACGCGGCCCGCGAGCCCGCCCGGCCGAGACACCGTGGGGAGCTGCTCCGCTGGGCTGCCCTCCCAGCGGCAGCGCGGGGCTGCTCACCGAAGACGCAGCCGGCCAGCCGAGCCTCCAGGTAGCACGCCGACGGGCCGCTCAGCTCCCGCGCGGGAAACCACCACGGCCGGGGCCGAGCCCGCGGGGTCGGAGGCGTTCGCCGTAGCAGCCCGGCCAGGGCCTCAGCAGGCGTCCGCCCCTCCCCGCGGGCCCTCGCAGCCGCTGCCGCGTCCACCGCGCGAGCACAGCAACCCAGGGGCAGCCCGACCTGCCGCCCCGCGCCCGGCTCCCGGCTCCCCGCGAGGCCGGCGGCCCGGGCCAGTCGCTGTTCCCGCCGGGCCCCGCCCCTCCCGCCGGGCACGTCCCGACGGGCCCGCCCCAGCCCACTAGACGGGCTCCGCCCCTCCCGCCAGGCCGCTCACTCGACGGGCCGCCCGCTTGACGTGGGTGCTGGGCCCGCGGGCCACTTGGGGGGCGTCCTTCCCCTCCTGTCGCTGGCACTGGGCCGTCCTCCTTGACCTTGAGCTGCTGTGTGTTTGAGCTCCTGCCGGGTCTAGCCTCGGAGGCCCTGCCGCCGTGCGCGGCTGGTCCAGTGGGGCGGTCGCCGGCGCCCTCGTGGCCGTGCGTCGCTGGGATGCCGTCGAAGCTTCGCGTCCCTCCTGCGCGGGCGGGGAGGCCGGCTCGCAGGGTTTACATTTTCTCTCTTCCACTCCCCGTTGTCTTCTGACTCGCTGGTTGGTTAGGACTTTAGTCATTCAAGCAAGTGTGACTTGTTTTAAAATGTAAACATCAGAGCTGGTCATCACAGAAAACTTAGCAAGTATAGAGAAATCCCACCTGTTTCCAATATCCTAAGACTACTGTTGATACGCATTTATTTCCAATGTTCTTAATTTTAGTTAAAAATTTAAATTATTAAAGATTTCACACACTTAAAAAAAGTTATATAACACCTATGTGCCGTTCTCCCAACCCCCATCTCTGTTTAATAAGATGGTAACATTTTCCCACATTTGCCTCACTCTCTCTTCTTCCTTTTTTGGTGAGGAAGATTGTCCCTGAGCTAACATCTGTGACAATCTTCCTCTACTTTGTATATGGGATGCTACCACAGTGTGGGTTGATGAGTGGTGTGTAGGTCCACGCCAGGGATCCAAACTGGGGAGCCCTGGGCCACTGAAGGGGAGCACACAAACTGAACCACTACACCACCCAGCTGGCCCCATCGCGTCTGGCTTGCTTGAAATAGGTATCACCAAAGCATCCTTTCTTTCCCTCCCCACAGGAAATCATTGTCCTGAAGCTGGTGTGTATCATCCCATGCATGTTCTTAGACTTTTTCTAGTGAATTTCTAGAAATAGTGTTTGGTAGCTGTTTTAGAATAGATAGCGTCTGCTGTGCAAACTATTTTGTTCTTACAGTTAGCTATAATGTGTTTGTTTTTAAAAATCTTTTTAAGGGAAAATTTTGATCATTTTCATAAGAGGGATAGTGTAGGGGAGGAAGACAGTTCCTCTTCCCAAATGTGGATTTGTCTGGCCGGAGAACGAATTAAATTCACATGAGACAGAATAGCAAGAGAAAATTAAACAAAGCTTTATGAGGAACCATGGCCCGGGGCCTTTCTTCCCAAAGGAAGAAAGGGCACCGAAGAAGTGGGGTGCACAGAGTAGTTATATACCCCCAAACAGAGTGTTTCACATATGATTGAAATGTCCCTCCCACAATAGTCACAAGATTGCCCTGTTGGCACAGTGCTTGATGGACACAGCAGGTAGTGGTCTGCAGTCTCAGTGGGCGTAGCAGGAGGCAAGTCTATTGTCTTGAACTGGGTGGTCACAGGTGACCGCAGCAATCAGTTCCTAGCCTAAGGAAAGATGCTTAATCCTTAAGGAGATGCCAACGTTGGGAGGGGGAGGGAAGTCAGTTACAGGAGGTTACCAGACAAGCACAATAAAATGCAGATTTAAGTCCTTGCCTTTGGTATTGATTAAGAGTTTCTAGAGACAAGGTCATCTCCCCATCTTCCTTGTACAGAGAGGGGGATATCGTTACAGATGGAGAGTTCCTTTACAATGTAAATGTGTCCTAACAAAGGGCAAGTTCCATTCCTCAGAACCTCATGCCCTGTCCCAGTTTATCAAAAGCAATCAGCCTCAAATAATCCTGATGCCAAAGAGACATATCTCGGGGTGGCCAATTCCAGTCCCCCACAATAGTATTTTCAACGAAAATAATCCATAACCAATCTATAAATGAAAATTTGGGAGAGTTTATTCTGAGCTAAAATGTGAGGACCATGGCCCGAGGCCTTTCTTCCCAAAGGAAGAAAGGGCACCAAAGAAGTGGGGTGTACAGAGTGGTTATATACCCCCAAACAGGATGTTTCACATATGATTGAAATGTCCCTTTTACAATAGTCACGAGACTGCTCTGTCCGCACATCGATTGATGGACACAGCAGGTAAGTCTGCTGTCTCGGTGGACACAGCAGGGTGGCAGGTCTGTTGTCTCAAGCTGGGTGGTCACAGGTGAGCACAGCAATCCGTTCCTAGCCTAAGGAAAGATGCTTATCCTTAAGGAAATGCCAATGTGGGGGAAGTTGCACCTTTATCTTAAGGCCATTTGTTCTTGACATAGTAAATGTTTTAAAGCAGATATACAGTGCATACTCAAAGGCCACGTCAGGCCCTTTTGGAAAAAAAACAAAGTCAGGCCGAATTAGGTTTACACCAAATGGCTTCCTCATATACTCCAATATATCCTGTTGCTTGCCATTTCTATTTGTCAGTATTAATATCCTGAATTTCTTTATCCTCATTCACATCACCTAAGCGTCAACAGATATCAGTAGATAATCTCTGACAGGAGACATTGAACCCAACTTTAGTGGATATTTTTATTTCTTCAATTTAATTTAGAAAATCAACATATGTGCACATTGTAAAAAAGTCTTGAGGATATGAAGTAATTGTGGAAGTTTTCCCTTTTGTGTATTCTCCCTCAATCTCCTACTAATCTTTTTTAATTGTGTATTGTGAATATCTTCTTAGTTTAAATTATATTTCACTTCCTCTAAGGTGTCTTTTGATAAATAAAATTCTCAATTTTGGTACAGTCAAATTTATCAGTCTTTATAGTAAGTGCCTTCTGTGTCTTGCTTAAGAAATCTTTCCCTGCCCTGAGGTCTAAAGATATTAGCTATACTTTCTACTAAGAATGCTGACGTTTCTATCTTAACATTTACATCCTTGAACTATCTGGGGTTTTGTTTTTTTTTTTAAATGGGTGTAAGGTAGGGAGATAATTTTATCTTTTTATAGATTGATGATTTTTCACTCGAGCCATTCTCCTGGGGATGCATCCACCTGGGGCCACTTCCAGTTATCTCCGTGAAGTTTTTGAGACTTCTACATGTGGCATGAGTTAGCCACAGGGCCGATTTGTGGTAATTAATTCTTAGGTCAAGACGTACTTGAGAAAGGCAAGGTCAAGACAAATTCCTTTGCCACTCCATCTGGATGGCAAAGTTTGTCTCTGATTTAGTTTTATTTTGGAAGTAGAGCCATTTGGAGTCCTAGCTTTATGCAGAGACCCCGTATTAAGTTTCCCACATTTGGCAAGCCCTGAGTTTTATTTACTGATCCCATGCCAGCTTCAAAGCAGAATCACAGAGTTGTTAGGATTTAGCAGAATCTGCCAAGGTGGAGTCAGTTTTGTCATTCTGTTACCTCTAAGGCTTCCTGATTTGGCTCTGATTGAGGGGACGTGGCTTGAATACCGGCTCCAATATCTTCTCACTGTGTGACTGAACCGGGCAAGTTATTTAGACCCTCTGCACCCCATAAAGTAGAACCAAACATGCCACCGAGAAGACTTCCGGCACATCACATCACGTGCTTCCATTTTCTCTGCGTAGTCCTGGGGAACCAGTCTGAGGGGCTTTGGGTTCAGATAATGAAGTATGGGAGTGAATTGGTTTCGTAATTTCTCATTGAGAAGCTTTGTTCTTCGTTACTTCACTTCTTAGAATCTTCAACTCTGAAGATAAAATCTCTATACAGTGAGAAATATTACAAAGCATAATGAAGACATAACACTTTTTTTGCATCAAATATTAACATCAAAATGCATGCGTGTATGTCACAGATAGTTAGAAAAATGATTAAAATGAGGAAAATAAACTAGTAAGGAGATATTTAACAAGTCACTGTCAGAGCAGGAGCAATCATGCAGAAAAAGAATACACAAAGGCCTAATAGTTCTGAACAGTAGATAACATTCTTCTAATGTTTAGGAGCATTTACAAACAGTAACTACATACTAGTTCCCTCAGATTTGTGGATGGACAGATGCACGGATAGATGCATGGCTGGATACATGGGTGGATGGATAAGTAAATAAGGAGATGCCATACCACACTATTAAATAATATTGAAGTAGAGTAAATGAAAATGTTCACTGACAGGATATTTAGAATATAAGGATAATTTACAAAGTACATTTTAAGAACATATTTTTATGGACAATATCCATTTGGATAAACCTAGTTTTCAACCCCATCTCATCTATCCTGTCCCCTCCTCCTCGATATTAGTTAACTATTATTAGTTTTTGGATTATTCTTTCATTTTAAAAAAATTGATGTAAGTATCTGGGAATTTTTGCTTACTTTTTTTACTTTACTTTTTTTTGTAATATTACATGTATTTTATTATACTCTTTTCTATCTTTTTATTTTGAAAAACTTTAAACCTATGGAAAAATTGTGATAACATTAAACTTATATTCTATACTTTTCATTTAGTTTTGCCAGTCGTTAACATTTTGCTTAATTTATTTTGTCTCTCTAACTACATATGCTTTTTCATGAACTACTTGTGAGTTAAATTGCAGACGTCATGACGCTTTACCTCAAGTACTTCAACATCATCTCCTAAGAACAAGGACATCCTCCTACATAGCCAAATAAGATTATTCACTCAGAAAACTTAATCTTGATCTGATACTCTTGTCTAATATGCAGTTGAATTTTAATTTCCCCAATTTTTCCAATAATGTACTTTATAGCTACTTTTTTAAATCTATAGTTCAATCAAAGAGCATGCATTGCATTTACTTGTCATGTCTCTAGTCTCCTTTAATCTAGAATCATTCTCTATTGTTTTTTAAAAAATCTTTAATGACATTGATATTTTTGAAACATTTTGAATTCTTTACTGTGGGAAATTTCAAATATATATGAAAGTAGAGAAGATAGTACAAATGAAAGGCCATATACTTATTACACAGCTTCAACAAATAGCAACTCATGATTTATCTTCTGTGAAAATAAACACTGACCACCCAAATGGGAACAAGCAAAGGCTATTTATTCCGACCTTTCTATAGCAAGGGAGTCAGCCACGTCACTTGTGTTTATCAGAGACTGAAAGGCAGGCAGAGGAGTAGGAAAACTTTACAGAGGAAAAAAGAGAAGGCTTCAGGTATGCCTGAAGGAGGAGGCTGTTGGCATGGGGAAGCTGTAGTTGGGCTAACTAGAAGCAGGGCATTATATGTGATTGGTTAGAGGTTATATTCATTTGGCCTTCTCCAGTTGGTTCTAAGTTGAAATTAAGGGCAAACATTAGGGAAACTGTCAGTTATTAATCAAGTCCTGGGCATTTTGTGTTGATTACCATAGAGTTTGTTTGGCTTCCTAGACTGAGTGCTGCAGACTGTGGGTCAGAGTTCTATTTTTATCTTTGGTCTAGCCATTGCCCATTTGTACATTCAGTCTCTCAGTCCCCGCTCTTGGCCATCCTCTCATCGGTGAGAGGTGGACCAATTCAGGAAAAGCTAGAAATCTGGATCTGCTCAGAGATTGTTCAGTTGTCTTCAAAGTCAACTGAATTGCAAGATCTTCTTGCCCTTTTTTGTTGTATCATCTGGGAGATCATCTGATGAGAGAGTGACTCTATAGAAGCATTTAAGACTCTGGATAGAATGTGTCAAAAGAAAATTCAGAGAGTTTTACTTGAGATGAATATTTCATTGAGTGAGAAACAAGCTGTTTGCAAACAGAGGGACTTCCAAACAAAAAGTGGCTTGAAGTTCTGCCCTCAACTGTTACAGCTCAGTTTCTAAAGGGTGAATGAGGAAGTACATTGCTTTGTATTGTGACAGGCTACTAGAAACTTACATCCCTTTTAGGGTAGGAGTACTACATAAGGTTACTTGTTTGTAGCTGATTAGCTAGGAAGCTGTAAGGTCACGCTGACATGAAAGCTTAAGTCTTGGGTGAGATCAGAGTCAGCATTTCAGGAAAATAGTTTTAAGTTTTGGTTACATGACTATGAGTGTTTGGTCTAGGGGTATATTCAAATTGTGGACCCCATTTTGGTTTCTCTTTAACAAATGCAATTGATCAGCATCATGACCACTATGATAAAAACAAGAACAATTAATAATTACTGTAAGATGCTTTGGAACTAGGCATCTTTTTTTTTGTTTTTTAAAGATTTTATTTTTCCTTTTTCTCCCAAAGCCCCCCGCCCCGTGCAAAGTTCTGTATCTTTAGTTGTGGGTCCTTCTAGTTGGCATGTGGGATACCTCCTCAGCATGGCCCAATGATTGGTGCCATGTCCACGCCCAGGACTCAAACTGGTGAAACCCTGGGCCTCCGCAGCAGAGCACGTGAACTTAACCACTCAGCCACGGGGCCAGCCCCAGAACTAGGAATCTTAATTGCCCCACTCAGGCCAAGAGAACAAATTCAATAGACCATGAGGATCACTCTTAGAGAGGCAAATAGCTTTTACCTTAAGGCGTTATATAGCTTATTCCACCTTGTCTGTTTCATTGATCTAAGTACAACAAGAAGTATTAGCAATGGCACAGACACCACCAAGACTAGTCAGCAAAAAAATCTAGAGCAATGCAATTGTTCATCACTACTCATGCCAATGAGTTGAGACTCATCTCTACTCCATCTAGGGCAGAGGTAGTATCATTAATAACTTCTGCCAGAGTTAGTGATAGGTTTCTTCCTATTTTCTATTTCTTTTCTTTTCTATTTTATATTTGTCTTTTCTATTTGTATGGTTCTTACCAATGGGGACACTGCTCTGACTGTTCTCGTAAACAATGGGTCAATAATTTCCCTGGGTAGTGTGCCTGAAAAATCAAGAGTGGCCTCATTTTGGAGTTCATATCTGAGCTCCGAATTTCCAGCCTTGGTGGTTTTTAGAATTAGGATCTCTGTGTACAGATAAGTGTCAGAGTAATATTCCTAAAGTGCATGAGATGTTGGTCTGAGACAAACAGGATCAGGCATTGTGGCCACAAAGGAAGTAGTTTCCAGTAGCAGCACGTGGAAATCCATGAAAAAGGGAGTTCATGACATGAAGTTGGAACCAAGACCTTACATTAGCTGGGTTACACATTTGGCTCTCTCTTAGTCTCTTCTCAGTAGTATTTGGCCCATTGCTCTATGAAGGTTGTTGAATCCAAATTTAGAATTATCTTGGGTCAATCAATAGGTTGTAATATTCTTCTGTAAAATCTTCTGTAAGGTTCTTCTCGAGAGGGGAACGCTAGCAAAATCACAGACTGATTTGTTTAAGGTCATTTGTCCATGTAGGTGTAAGTGGAAACACCATCAGCTGCAATTCTGATGTTTTTATCGTGGGGGTCTTGTGATGGATGACATATCTAGCAGTCAGTATGATTGAGGGTAGTGGTTACTGTTCAAGATAATTTAAGAATGACATTATAATTCTGACCTAACAATTATAATAATGAGGAGGAAAAAGAAATAGGTCTATTATAGGTGCATGACAACAAGGAATCTAGAGAATATGAGAAGAATGATTATAAACAAGCAGATACAATATAAAACAGGAATTAGATAGGTGTCAGGGTTCAGGAGGAAGTGGGGGACTTACTTTAGCCCTTGAATATCTTGTTTATTATTAGATAGGTGTCTAATTGCCAGAATCTCTGTAAACAAGGTACCAGGCCCGTGTTTCTGCGTGGCTGTATTCCAGAAAGTCCAATCTTTGTTCCTGAAATGCTGTCTTGTCATATCTGATCCTGTATGTTTCAAATATGACATTCCAGTCAAAGCCTTGGTAATATAACCAATGTGTCCTGTCATAAGGAGAACAGATTCTTATGGAACTTATGCAAATATTGCCACGAAATGACCATACTCAGTAACAAAGGTTTTGACAATTCCTTAGGGATAAGGTAGGGAGAAAAAGATAAATGTTTCAGTTTTGCTCATAAAGGTTTAACTTCACCAAATGGCTGTAAGTCAAAGTTAGCATAAGAGAAAAGAGAAAACGATTTCCTTCATTATGAGAAAACAAAACACATCAAAACTCAACAATATTTCAAACAGAAGTCCTAAAAAATTATAATCGTCCTCATCAGTTCACACAGTCCTGTATAATCAATTCTTGAGCTGAATTTTCTGTCAACAGATCGAGGAGCTTAGTTTCTGTTACAATTCTGTAGTTTCTTACTCAGCTCAGTTTTACAGTCTGAAAGTTTATAAGAAACCTGTAGTTTAGATCCTCTGTGTCAGAATCCTTTGCCGGAATATCTCGGAAGATGAAACATATTTGCAAAAGAAAAAAGCATCAGAGTAATACAATTATCTGCAAAAGGACAAAGGACTCAAAAGGGCAATTGACAAACACACTTGGATACTTCTGTGACATATGACCCTTCCAGATAATAAGTGGACTTATGACTGATAACCAGGACAGATCAGAATCTTAGGAATTCTATATAATTTGAAGACATCTATATTAATAACATTTACCCATCTAATACCACCTAAGAATATCTATCATCACTTGTTTCACAATGTTTCCCATGTAATTTAATAGAAAAAATAAGCCTAATTCGTTTAATGTTTTCCTCCTTACAGGAACAGAGAGCAAATTTCTTTGAGAAGTCTCAGGGGCCCTCTGAAAATCCTCAGAGTAATTTCTCTTCTGTCTACCAGGTCAAAAGAAAGACTTCATTCAGGATTTGAATATTTTTGAGGGAGAAGCTTGTCAAAACATAGCCAAAGTTTTTAAAATGCTTCTTCAAATAGGAAACAACACTCACTGTGAAACAATGCTCAGGTATCTATTCAAAGTGATGACAGAAAGAGTCAAAAATCTTAAGAGTGACCTCAGTCATTATTTTCACAAAACACATTTCTCTCTTAGGTAGACTTACTCAAAGGAAGAGCTTTTATAACCTCTTTATCAAAAGCAGATCCAAAGTTCAAGAAAAAGTATCCTTTTAGAGAAAACCAAATTTGAATTTCTGCACCTACTTATGTTTCACATTCAAACTCATTCACTTAATTGAACTTACTTTAGTCTACTTGAGTAGGCATAAAACTCCTTTCAGAATTTCTACTTCACAAACCTTCTACAACTTTCTTTTTCATTTTCAGAATGTGTCAACAACTCTTTCTTTTTTCCTTTCTAGTACATTAGGACAAATTTATCTTTTTTCACCCATCAAACAAAAATATTTCCATTCTTTATACCTTTTTTACTGAAAGCGTACATTTTAACTTCCCTGAATACAGAGCTCTTTTCCTTATTAATTTCCTGTAGCTTTAATTCCATAAGTTAATTAGAACTTTTAAGCCTTCACAGATCTACTAAACGCTAAAAAAGTAAATAATTATGAATTGTCTTTTATATCAGCATTCTAAACACTTCATAACTTTAGAAACATGCATCTTTACAATAAAACACAGGCATGCTTTTTGATACACCCACACGCTTTTAGCCTCTTCCAAAAAAAACCAAAAGTAGATAACTTACATATGTTTATTAATAATGATTCAGTGTTTCATCCTATCCAAAAATGACCCGCATATTCATCTTTTTATCATTTAACTTAACTTTGCAAAAGTCAAGATTGTTACACAGAAAAATTTTGAAGCTGTTTTGTTTCAACAAGTATACTGACCATAAAAGTTATTGTACTCACCTTTATGAGTTTTATGTATTTAAACCATTTGTTTCCAACAACCATGTTCAGATTACCTATGGAAACCTCATGAGGAATTAGACAAAACTGGTCATCATTTAAAGCTATTATTTTATGGACAAATTTAAGAAAGTGAACTTATATGACTAGATAACCCATGCTGAATGCCTGCATCCTATGCAAATACCGACAACTCTGACAAGATAATTTTCAATCAAACCAACAAACTTTAACAAGCTTTCATTTACCAAAGGTTAATTCACATCACGTTAACTTTGAAAGGCACTGAGTTAATTTCTACTACATTTAGAATTTATGTAAGCACTTTCTTTAAGCCAACTAAACGGAGATCTTAATTTTGGCCATACCATCCAGGGGTAAAAATATCACACGTATAATGTACACATAGACACACATAGACAGAGACTGTACAACCATTGTTTTAAAAACTACTCCAGTGAATCAGGTACAATAATATAAACCTCACCAGTTATGAATCCACACTTTGTTTTGAGCCTTTTTACTAATACTTATGGAGAAGACCCTCGAGATGGTAGACTTTTTGCAAGGGTGCACTTATGACCATTTATCCTTTCCCCTCTTTTTTTGTTTTTCAGTCTTAAGAATGAGTGATGGGCTACATAGTAATTCCTTCAGAGGGGGAAAGAGAATCCTTTTCATCATAAAGGAAGTAGGTGGAATCTGAACTGCCTCTAGAGCTGTCTTTCCAGTTTTGCAAGGATTTTGTAAGGACAGTTGCTCTTCATTTCTCAGAAACTGGACTGAAACTTGAAGGACATTCTAGGTTGATCTACCTGTCCAACTGCACCAGAAAGGCACAGAGATACATCACAAATTTTCTCCCAGATGAAGTTTCTGGGGTATACCCATACAATTGAAAGTGTTTCTAATTAGTTAGAATGACCCGAAGTGGTGAGTCTCTTGGGATGCTTACGCCATTCCCCAAGGCAGTAAAGCCAGTGTCGGATTGACAGTGAACTGGACAAGGGTGCAGTGCCTACAAAGGCCTGGAACATGCTGGAGGCCGGGGCTCCCAGTAGCCGGGTTGAGAGTTAAGTCCCTTGCAAAATATTTTCAAGTTTTTCAATTTTACAGAATGTCCAGGTTCTGGTCAAGTCCAGCCTGAACTTAAGCTCGACTTGGTGACAACAGAGGACATGATGAGCAAAACAAAGAAATTAAAAGAAGACACCAGACCTCACCCTCATGGACGTTCCCAGAGGGTTATCATGATAAAAGTCACACAACAGTTCCCATGCTGGGGCACACTACTCTAGCATGACAGTTCACAGAATAAATCACAGGTCTCCTAACCTCATAGCCCATTCAGTAGGTGACTAAACTACTCAATGAGTCAACCGCCAACGGAGGGCACCCTACTTGGCATCACCGGGGTGATCAGACCCAGAAAGCCAAAGTTGGGGCTCCCAGTGTTGGGGGACTTGACTGTTCAAAGATTTCTTTGTTTCCCGGTTGCAAAGCTCAAAAGGAGATGAAAATGGCCATTGTAACTCTAAGAAAGATGAAAGAGACAGGTCCATTACCTTGAAAATCCCCCTGAACCTAGGGAAGCATCCTACCTGTTGTTCCTACTGTGGGGTGCCTATAGCAAGGGGTGATAGGGGTGTCCCCCAGAATTGCATCCCTTGGATATCTTCCCTGCTATGCCTGGCAGTAAGAGGTGCCTGGTGAACATCTTTCCTACTCTGCCTGGAAGTAATAGGTGCCTGGTGAGTGGTCCCCAAGAGAAAAGGAGAAGTTTAAGAGAGAACATGATGGAGAGAAATAGTGAAGAAGTTTCTGCCACGCTGGGGTCATTCTACCCAATTGCGTGTTGGAGCCATTCTCCAAAGAAGGGTTTCCAATACTCAGCCAAAGGTTAGACGTTGGTACTTTCCCTGAACTGAAGTCCCGATTGGGACATTCACACAGTTCAGATGGTCAAGTGCATGGGAGGTATTCCAATCCAGCTTTAGGGATAGAAACCTTCCACGAGAGTCTTGGAGATTGCCAACCATCCTAATGACTTAAATGGCTGACCCCTTCCCACGTAAACTTTATGTATTAGAGATAGGGTCAGGAAGGAATGGATTAATTCATTCTACATCACTCTTAGGCTTAAGGTACTGATTGAAGAAGAAAATCTGAAAGGAGTTTTGTGCCTGGTCAAGAAGACTAAAGTAAGTTCAATTAAGTGAATGAGTTTGAATGTTAAAAATAAGTAGGTGCAGAAATTCAAGTTTGGTTTTCTCTAAAAGGATACATTTTCTTGAACTTTTGATCTGCTCTTGATAAAGAGGTTATAAAAGCTATTCCTTTGAGTAAGTCTACCTAAGAGACAAACCTGTTTTGTGAATATAATGACTTAGGTCACTCTTAAGATTATTGACTCTTTCTGTTATCACTTTGAATAGATACCTGAGCATATTTCACAGTCAGTGTTGTTTCACATTTGAACAAGCATTTGAAAAGCTTTTGATATGTTTTGACAAGATTCTCCCTCAAAAATATTCAAATCCTAAATGAAGGCTGTCTTTTGACCTGGTAGACAGAAGAAAAATTAATCTGAGGCTTTTCAGAGGGCCCTTGAGACATCTCAAAGACATTTGCTCTCTCTTCCTATAAGGAGGAAAATACTAAACTAATTAGACTTATTTGGTCTATTACATTGCACGGGAATCATTGTAAAATAAGTAATGATAGACTTTCTTAGGTGTTATTAGATGGGTAAATGTTATTAATATGGATGTCTTAAAATTATATAGCATTCCTAAAATTCTGATCTGTCCTGCTTATCTGTCATAAGTCCACTTATTATCTGGAAGTTTAATATGTCACAGAAGTAGCCAACTTTCTTTGGCAATTGCCCTTTTGAATCCTTTGTCCATTTCCAGGTAGTTGTTGCTTTACTCTGATTCTTTTTCCTTTTGCAAGTATGTTTCATCTTCTGAGAAATTCCTGGAAAGGGTTCTGACAAAAATGTTCTAAACGACAGGCTTCTGATAAACTTTCAGATTGTAAAACTGAACGGAGTAAGAAATTACAGAATTCTAACAGAAGCTAAGTTCATCAGTCTATTACCAGAAGATTCAGCCCCAGAACTGATTATGCAGGGCTGTGTGAACTGATAAGGATGATTGTAATTTTTTAGGACTTCTATTTGAAATATTGTTGAGTTTTGATGTGTTGTTTTGATTTCTCGTAATGAAGGAAAGCTTTTTCTCTTATGCTAACTATGACTTACAGCCATTTGGTGAAATTATACCTTCATGAGCAAAACTGAAAAATTTACCTTTTTCTCCCTACCTTATCCCTAAGGAATTGTCAAACCCTTTGTTACTGAGTATGGTCATTTCGTGGCAATATTTGCATAAGTTCCATAAGAATCTGTTCTCCTTATAACAGGACACATTGGTTATATTACCAAGGCTTTGACTGGAATGTCATATTTGAAACATACAGTCTCAGATATGACAAGACAGCATTTCAGGAACAAAGATTGGACTTTCTGGAATACAGCCACTTGGAAACATGGGCCTGCTACCTTTTTTACAGAGATTCTGGCAATCTTGCCCGGTCACTAAGGGTTAGGGTTAGGGTTAGGGTTAGGGTTAGGGTTAGGGTTAGGGTTTAGGGTTTAGGGTTAGGGTTAGGGTTAGGGTTAGGGTTAGGGTTTAGGGTTTAGGGGTTAGGGTTAGGGTTAGGGTTAAGGTTAGGGCTAGGGTTTAGGGTTAGGGTTAGGGTTAGGGTTAGGGTTAGGGTT